>NC_041384.1:239762599-239811485 GCF_002162155.2 Triticum dicoccoides | reverse complement strand
GTTCAGCAGTAACTTGATCCGAAGTACCTTGATCATCATCATGGTTTTCCTCTTCAGTTGGTGTGGGCATCACAGGAACGGTTTCCTGTGCTGCGTCACTATCCCGCTCAAGAGGTAGTACTTCATCGAGTTCTACTTTCCTCCCACTTACTTCTTTCGAGAGAAACTCTTTTTCCAGAAAGCATCCGTTCTTGGCAACAAAGATCTTGCCTTCGGATCTTAAGTAGAAGGTATACCCTACAGTTTCCTTAGGGTATCCTATGAATACGCATTTTTCCGACTTGGGTTCGAGCTTTTCAGGTTGAAGTTTCTTGACATAAGCTTCGCATCCCCAAACTTTTAGAAACGACAGCTTAGGTTTCTTTCCAAACCATAATTCATACGGTGTCGTCTCAACGGATTTAGACGGTGCCCTATTTAAAGTGAATGTAGCTGTCTCTAGAGCGTATCCTCAAAATGATAGCGGTAAATCGGTAAGAGACATCATAGACCGCACCATATCCAATAGAGTGCGATTACGACATTCAGACACACCGTTTCGCTGAGGTGTTCCAGGCGGCGTGAGCTGTGAAACGATTCCACATTTCTTTAAGTGTGTACCAAATTCGTGACTTAAGTATTCTCCTCCACGATCTGATCGTAAGAATTTTATCTTTCGGTCACGTTGATTCTCCACCTCATTCTGAAATTCCTTGAACTTTTCAAAGGTCTCAGACTTGTGTTTCATTAAGTAGACATACCCATATCTACACAAGTCATCTGTGAGAGTGAGAACATAACGATATCCTCCGCGAGCCTCAACGCTCATTGGACCGCACACATCGGTATGTATGATTTCCAACAAGTTGTTTGCTCGCTCCATTGTTCCAGAGAACGGAGTCTTGGTCATTTTGCCCAAAAGGCATGGTTCGCACGTGTCAAACGATTCATAATCAAGAGACTCTAAAAGTCCATCGGCATGGAGCTTCTTCATGCGCTTGACACCAATGTGACCAAGGCAGCAGTGCCACAAGTATGTGGGACTATCGTTATCAACTTTAAATCTTTTGGCATGTACACTATGAACATGTGTAATATTACGCTCGAGATTCATTAAGAATAAACCATTGACCATCGGAGCATGACAATATCTCTCATATAAATCGAACAACCATTATTCTCAGACTTAAATGAGTAGCCATCTCGTATTAAACGAGATCCAGATACAATGTTCATGCTCAAACTTGGCACTAAATAACAATTATTAAGGTTCAAAACTAATCCCGTAGGTAAATGTAGAGGCAGCGTGCCGACGGCGATCACATCGACTCTGGAACCATTCCCGACGCGCATCGTCACCTCGTCCTTCGCCAGTCTCCGTTTATTCCGCAGCTCCTGCTGTGAGTTACAAATATGAGCAACGGCACCGGTATCAAATACCCAGGAGTTACTACGAGTACTGGTAAGGTACACATCAATCACATGTATATCAAATATACCTTTGGTGTTGCCGGCCTTCTTATCCACTAAGTATTTGGGGCAGTTCCGCTTCCAGTAACCCTTCCCCTTGCAATAAAAGCACTCAGTCTCAGGCTTGGGTCCATTCTTTGACTTCTTCCCGGCAACTGGCTTACCAGGCGCGGCAACATCTTTGCCGTCCTTCTTGAAGTTCTTCTTACCCTTGCCCTTCTTGAACTTAGTGGTCTTATTGACCATCAACACTTGATGTTCTTTCTTGATTTCAGCCTCTGCTGACTTCAGCATCGAGAACACTTCAGGAATGATCTTTTCCATTCCCTGCATGTTGTAGTTCATCACAAAGCTCTTGTAGCTTGGTGGGAGCGACTGGAGGATTCTGTCAATGACCGCCTCATCTGGGAGGTTAATGTTCAGCTGGGTCATACGGTTGTGCAACCCAGACATCTTTAGGATGTGCTCACTGACAGAACTGTTCTCCTCCATCTTACAACTGTAGAACTTGTCGGAGACATCATATCTCTCGACCCGGGCATGAGCTTGGAAAACTAGTTTCAGCTCTTCGAACATCTCATATGCTCCGTGATGCTCAAAACGCTTTTGGAGCCCCGGTTCTAAGCTGTAAAGCATGCCGCACTGAACGAGGGAGTAATCATCAGCGCGAGTTTGCCAAGCATTCATAATGTCTTGGTTCTCTGGGACGGGAGCGTCACCTAGCGGTCCTTCTAGGACATATTGTTTCCTGGCAGCTATGAGGATGATCCTCAGGTTCCGGACCCAGTCCGTATAGTTGCTGCCATCATCTTTCAGCTTGGTTTTCTCTAGGAACGCGTTGAAGTTCATGTTGACATGAGCGTTGGCCATTTGATCTACAAGACATATTTGCAAAGGTTTTAGAGTAAGTTCATGATAATTAAGTTCTAATCAAATTATGAACTCCCACTCAGATTAGACATCCCTTTAGTCATCTAAGTGTTACACGATCCGAGTCGACTAGGCCGTGTCCGATCATCACGTGAGACGGACTAGTCATCGTCGGTGAACATTCTCATGTTGATCGTATCTTCCATACGACTCGTGTTCGACCTTTCGGTCTCCGTGTTCCGAGGCCATGTCTGCACATGCTAGGCTCGTCAAGTTAACCCTAAGTGTTTTCGCTGTGTAAAACTGTCTTACACCCGTTGTATGTGAACGTAAGAATCCATCACACCCGATCATCACGTGGTGCTTAGAAGCGACGAACTGTAGCAACGGTGCACAGTTAGGGGAGAACACTTCTTGAAATTTTTGTAAGGGATCATCTTATTTACTACCGTCGTCCTAAGTAAACAAGATGCAAAACATAATAAACATCACATGCAATTATATAGTTGTGACATGATATGGCCAATATCATATAGCTCCATTGATCTTCATCTTCGGGGCTCCATGATCATCTTGTCACCGGCTTGACACCATGATCTCCATCATCATGATCTCCATCATCGTGTCTTCATGAAGTTGTCACGCCAACGACTACTTCTACTTCTATGACTAACGTTTAGCAATAAAGTAAAGTAGTTTACATGACGTTTATTCAATGACACGCAGGTCATACAAAAAATAATGACAACTCCTATGGCTCCTGCCGGTTGTCATACTCATCGACATGCAAGTCGTGAATCCTATTACAAAGAACATGATCTCATACATCACAATTCATCATTCATCACAACTTCTGGCCATATCACATCACATGATCAATCGCTGCAAAAACAAGTTAGACGTCCTCTAATTGTTGTTGCATCTTTTACGTGGCTGCAATTGGGTTCTAGCAAGAACGTTTTCTTACCTACGAATCACCACAACGTGATTTTGTCAACTTCTATTTACCCTTCATAAGGGCCCTGTTCATCGATTCCGCTCCAACTAAGGTGGGAGAGACAGACACCCGCCAGCCACCTTATGCAACTTGTGCATGTCAGTCGGTGGAACCGGTCTCACGTAAGAGTACGTGTAAGGTTGGTCCGAGCCGCTTCATCCCACAATACCGTTGAGCAAGAAAAGACTAGTAGCGGCAAGTAAGATGACAAAATCCACGCCCACAACAAAGTTGTGTTCTACTCGTGCAAAGAGAACTACGCATAGACCTAGCTCATGATGCCACTGTTGGGGAACGTTGCAGAAAATTAAAAATTTTCCTACGGTTTCACCAAGATCCATCTATGAGTTCATCTAAGCAACGAGTCTAGGGAGAGAGTTTGCATCTACATACCACTTGTAGATCGCGCGCGGAAGCTTGCAAGGTGATGATGTAGTCGTACTCGACGTGATCCAAATCACCGATGACCAGCGCCGAACGGACGGCACCTCCGTGTTCAACACACGTACGGAACAGCCATGTCTCCTCCTTCTTGATCCAGCAAGGAAGGGAGGAGAGATTGAGGGAGATGGCACCAGCAGCAGCACGATGGCGTGGTGTTGATGGAGCTGCAGTACTCCGGCAGAGCTTCGCTAAGCACTATGGAGGTGGAGGAGGTGTTGGGGAGGGAGAAGGAGGCAACCAAAGGCCAGGGCGTTCCGGTATGAAGTCCCTCCTCTCCCCCACTATATATAGGGGTGCCAAGGGGGGGTGGCCGGCCCTAGGAGATCCAATCTCCTAGGGGGTGCGGCGGCCAAGGGGGGTTTTCCCTCCCCCCAAGGCACCTAGGAGGTGCCTTACCCTCCTAGGACTCTTGCCCCCTTAAACCCTAGGCGCATGGGCCTATGTGGGGCTGGTGCCCTTGGCCCATTAGGCCAAGGCGCACCCCCCACAGCCCATGTGGCCCCCCGGGACAGGTGGACCCACCCGGTGGACCCCCGGGACCCTTCCGGTGGTCCCGGTACAATACCGATAACCCCGAAACTTGTCCCGATGCCCGAAACAGGACTTCCCATATATAAATCTTTACCTCCGGACCATTCCGGAACTCCTCGTGACGTCCGGGATCTCATCCGGGACTCCGAACAACATTCGGGTTACTGCATATACATATCCCTATAACCCTAGCGTAACTGAACCTTAAGTGTGTAGACCCTACGGGTTCGGGAGACATGCAGACATGACCGAGACTCTCTCAGTCAATAACCATCAGCGGGATCTGGATACCCATGATGGCTCCCACATGCTCCTCAATGTTGTCATCGGATGAACCACTATGTCGAGGATTCGATCAAACCCTGTATGCAATTCCCTTTGTCAATCGGTACGTTACTTGCCCGAGACTCGATCGTCGGTATCCCAATACCTTGTTCAGTCTCGTTACCGGCAAGTCACTTTACTCGTACCGTAATGCATGATCCCGTGTCCAACACCTTGGTCACATTGAGCTCAATATGATGATGCATTACCGAGTGGGCCCAGAGATACCTCTCCGTCATACGGAGTGACAAATCCCAGTCTCGATCCGTGTCAACCCAACAGCTACTTTCGGAGATACCTGTAATGCACCTTTATAGTCACCCAGTTACGTTGTGACGTTTGATGCACCCAAGGCACTCTTACGGTATCCGGGAGTTACACGATCTCATGGTCGAAGGAAGAGATACTTGACACTTGCAAAGCTCTAGCAAAACGAACTACACGATCTTTTATGCTATGCTTATGATTGGATCTTGTCCATCACATCATTCTCCTAATGATGTGATCCCGTTATCAACGACATCCTATGTCCATAGTCAGGAAACCATGACTATCTGTTGATCACAACGAGCTGGTCAACTAGAGGCTTACCAGGGACATAGTGTGGTCTAAGTATTCACACGTGTATTACGATTTCCGGATAATACAGTTATAGCATGAATAAAAGACAATTATCATGAACAATGAAATATAATAATACTTTTATTATTGCCTCTAGGGCATATTTCCAACAGAAATATGCACATGAAATGCCTAGAAAACCCAGTTAATGTATAAAAATGACCAAACGAACCCCGAAAAATTCCAAAAATAAACACAACACTCCTATTGTTCTATGTTGACACTAGAAAATTTTTGAAAGCAATAAGAGGCAACAGATATCGTTTCGTCCCCAAAGGTGGCACGTTCCCTATCGAAACCATCACAATTGTTGTGAGAAGCTAAGGTTTGTGAGAAGCTTATACGCAAACCTGCCCCAAATGGGACAATTTTTTTACCATGGCATGTTGATGCCGCTCCATGATAGCATGCCAAGTTTCATGAATTTCAGACGAGTTTTGGATTTAGTAGAATTTAAAACCAGGTATCTCAATGTTTTGCCGGCAATCAACAGTGCCCTGGTGTTTGAAATTCATTCTCATTTCTTGCATGGGACCTAAGCATGCCCCGAAGGACACATATTTGATTTTGCAACCAATTTATATACATTGGAGCTTGTGCATGTAGTTCAAATTTGAATTATGCACATGAAATGGCTAGAAAACCCAGTTAATTTATAAAAATGTCCAAACGAACCCCAAAAAAATCCAAAAGTAAACACAACACTCCTGTTGTTCTATGTTGACACTAGAAATTTTTTGAAAGCAACAAGACGCAATGGATATCGTTTCGTCCCCAAAGGTGCCACGTTCCCTACCGAAACCATCACGCTTGTTGTGAGAAGCTAAGGTTTGTGAGAAGCTTATACTCAAACCTTCCCTAGATGGGACAAAAATTTTACCACGACATGTTGGTGCCGCTCCATGATAGCATGCCAAGTTTCATGAATTTCAGACGAGCTTTGGATTTACTAGACTTTAAAAACCAGGTATCTCAATGTTTGCGGCCAAGTGACGGTGGCAGGGTGTATGAAATTCATTCCCATTTCTCGCATGGGACCTAAGCATGCAACTAAGGACACAAATTTTGATTTTTCAACCAGTTTATATGCACTAGAGAATGTGCATGTAGTTCAAATTTGAATTATGTGCATAAAATGTATAGGAAACATAGTTAATGTATAAAAATGTCCAAACGAACCCCGGAAAATTCCAAAATTAAACACAACACTCCTGTTGTTCTATGTTCACACTCGATTTTTTAAAGCAATAAGATGCAATGGATATCGTTTCGTCCCCAAAGGTAGCACGTTCCCTACCGAAACCATCACGCTTGTTGTGAGAAGCTCTGGTTTGTGAGAAGCTTATACCCAAACCTGCCCCAAATGGGACAAAACATTTACCACGGCATGTTGATGCTGCTCCATGATAGCATGCCAAATTTCATGATTTCAGACGAGTTTTTGATTTACTAGAATTTAAAAACCAGGTATGTCAATGTTTGTGGCCGAGTGACAGTGGCAGGGTGTTTGAACTTTGTTCCCATTTCTTGCATGGGACCTAAGCATGCAACCAAGGACACATATTTGATTTTTCAACCAGTCTATATGCACTAGAGAATGTGCATGTAGTTTAAATTTGAATTATGCACATATAATGCCTGGGAAACCCAGTGAATGTATAAAAATGTCCGAACGAACCCCGAAAAATTCCAAAATTAAAAACAACACTCATGTTGTTCTATGTTGACACTTGAAAATTTTTGAAAGCAATAAGAGGCAACGAATATCGTTTCATCCCCAAAGGTGGCATGTTCCCTACTGAAACCAACACGCTTGTTGTGAAAAGCTCTGGTTTGTGAGAAGCTTATACCCAAACCTGCCCCAAATGGGACAAAAAATTTACCACGGTATGTTGATGCCGCTCCATGATAGCATACCAAGTTTCATGAATTTCAAACGAGTTTTGGATTTACTAGAATTTAAAAACAAGGTATCTCAATGTTAGTGGCCGAGTGACGGTGGCAGGGTGTTTGACATTCATTCCCATTTCTTGCATGGGACCTAAGCATGCACCCAAGGACAAAAGATTTGATTTTTCAACCAATTTATATGCACCGGGGAATGTGCATGTAGTTCAAATTTGAATTATGCACATAAATGCATTGAAAACTCACTTAATGCATAAAAATGTCCAAACGAACCCTGAATAATTCCAATTCTTTTATGATCACTGTAGATAAAAGGTGTAGCAATTCGAACACCGTCCATGGCCGCTGTGACCCCATTATGTAATTCAAATCAAGATGAAAAATCAAGTAGATCCCACACAGTTTATTATAACCAACCGTGTTAGATGCAGCACAAAATATCTTGGAGCACAGTCGGAGTATAGTACGCATACGGCTTACGTGAGAAGGTGCGACGGCTACAGTCCACAACCCGCTCTGAATAAGGGACCGTGTCTGATGACACTTTGCGCGCTAGTTTTTTCGCAGAAGCGATTCCAAACTTTCGGCTTCTGCGAAAATATCTACCTCCCCGCCCCTCCCCCTTACTAAAAGCCACATTTCCCCTGTTTCCGCCTTCCTTTACAAGTTGAAACCTTCACTCCTTGTTTGCAGCGTCGCCTCCTCGCCGGCGACTCTCCTCCACGCTGCTCGGCCTCGCCTATCCAGGCAGGTAATCCACACCCGATCCCCATCCTCCTTCTCCTTCCACATCCCACATTCCCTGACCGTCGGCGTGACACCTTCCACCCAAATCACCGACCCCTCCACCAAATAAGTGCCACCCTAAGCCATGGTGCACGCAGTATAGCCAGGATCCCAAGGGCCATTTGGTAGCGGAGAAGCAAATCGCGATCGCACACACGGATGAGGTCGCGATGGCTGCCATTCGTGTCGACCCCAGATCTTGGAGGAGCACCTCGTCGTCGAGGCCACCGTCGACGCCTCGTGCGCCGACGATGCGACGCGGTTGGATGTTTGGTTCAATTCTGCAATGTGATGTTCAATTGTTGTGGGTGCATTATTTTATTGTATACCATGTGAGAAATAAATCTAATTTGGTTGTACTAAATACATGAGAAACAAATATAGTTGATATATTTCCATGTTGTTAAGCATGCTTGGTTTGGTTAACTATCTAATCTTCTATTAGGAGTATGTTATATTGCGCAATGTGGTGCTCAGTCAATGTTTGGTTCATTTGTTGTGGTGCTTAGTTAACTGTTTTGTTTGGTTCAATTCTGCAATGCGATGCTCAATAGTTGTGGGTGCATTCTGTTATTGTATACCATGTGAGGAATAAATTGAATTTGGATGTAGTAAATACATCACAAAAAAATACAATTGCTATATTTCCAAGTTGTTAAGCATGCTTGGTTTGGTTAACTGTCTGATCTTCTATTAGGAGTATGTTATATTATGCAATGTGGTGCTCAGTTAATGTTTGGTTCATTTGTTGTTGTGTTTAGCTAACTACTTGGTTCAATTCTACACTGCGATGTCCAATTGTCGTGGGTAGAATTTTGTATTGTTGTGCATGTGAGGAATAAATCGAATTTGGCTGCACTTAATACATGAGAAACATATACAAGTGCTATATTTCCTAGTTCTTAATCATGCTTAGTTTGGATAAATGGGTTTTCCATGTGGCTTGAATTAATCTGATGAATCTGCAATGTGCTTATTTATCATCAACATATTTTACTGATAGCATGCGAACCCTTACTTAACCTGATGACTAACTACGTTATATGTGTTGCAGGGACACAATGGGAAGCACTGAGGTTTACAATCGAGGTTAGCACATGCATGGTCCGTTGTATAATAGAATATTATTGGGCAATTGCAGGAACCATTCTAATATTTAGGTTTTTAACAATTTGGTCTTGCACATGCAGGTCCTGCTGTCAGAGGTTTTGACCCACTATTTGACCCTTTTTGCATATGGGGAAATGAGTTGTCCATGAATATCAGTCAAGTAAAGAAACTCAGAAAGATAGTTAGGATAAAGAAATTAGCGACAAAAAACAACAAGATCTTTGTCTGCACAATGAAGAAGACATCAGTTCACTACAGGATGGTACTAACTATTATACCTTGCCTTTTTTATTCCTTTGCCCCATTTCCAATATAGAGAAGATATTTATGCACATCCTTGTTTTCAGGCCTTTCCAAAGCAGTTCACTAATGATTACCTCTCAAACCACCTGTATGGTCAGGAAGCGAGGAAGGTATTCATACAACACCCACAGTTCAATATTGAAGTGTTCCTGAAGAGGACGAAGGATGGACGGTCAATCATCCACAGGCACTGGCCTAAAGTTACAAAGACCTTCAACATCAATGAAGGCTCAATATTCTCCTTCTGCTTCAGCAGTTTTCTAGATGAGATACATCTGTCTATGTACCGTCTATGATGCTAATTTCGAAAGGTTATAGATGTTGCATGTGAAACTTGGTCCTGGTGTAGCTGTGTAATGGGGTAGCTGAGTGCTAAAGTTATATGATGCTGTACTCTGATGTATTTCAATTATGAAAATGAAATATATTGTGTGCTTAATATGAAATGTCAATTAGATTAATAAATGGATTACGAATAATCGGATAATTAGCCTGCTAATGGCGAATTAGCCTGCTAATTGGGTTTTGCTATTGCAAACGGTTGTTGAAAAAATACTGTGGGCAATGACCTCAGGCAACACACACAGTTTCTAGGAATAAACCGTGTTGGATCAATGAACAATCAGACACGACTTTCTCTTGAAAACTGTTTGCGTTAGGCCACCTTGCGCAAATGTTTACCACATAAAAACTATGTGTGATGGATAGCCTTTGCCACATAGTTTCTTCTACGGACCGTGTGTGATACATTCAATAACGCAAATGATTTAACGGGAAAAATTGTATGTGATGTACCTATGAACGGAAACGTTTTCCTTGGAGCGACTGTGTGGGATGTACATACGAACGGAAACATTTAGTGGGGACTAACTGTGTGGGATGTACTTGCGACCGGAAACAATTTCGCTGTATAATTTTATTTGTAGCTCTACTGTATGTATTTGCATATTTGAACGCTCGCCGGTTGCACACGATCTCATTTTGTCGAGTGTGTGTGCCAGGAGGGCATATCCCCGACGGTTTCTGGGTCGTGTGGGAAGGACCCCCTATCGCCCACACTCACTTGTCGACGGTTCCAAATGTCGTTGCGGAAAGGGGTTAAAACCGTTTGTTTAGCACCTCGATGTACTAGTCATATCTTCGAAATTTTCCTCACCCTCACTTCTACCATGCTCTTTTACATCATGGACGGCCCAAAGAATGTCATCCAGGTGCGTCTCCGGCCCGGCCAGGACGAAAAGCCCAATTTTAGTGACGGAAGTAGGAGTCCACCATATGTATGATGATACGTGTTTTTGTCACAATTTATCGTCATGGAAGTGTCATATCCATGATAGAAAAAGTTTTCATTCTACCATAATGTCATAGATGTGTCTTTTTTTTGTAGTGCGCCATGTCCCTCACTTTTTTCCCTAGCTATATGTCCGGTCTCATGCATGTGATTGGCGGAGAAGGAAAGAGAGAAATGAAAGAAATAATAAAGAAAGAAAAACGATGCTTTATGATGGGCCAAATCCTATGTGGTGGACCAGGACCACTGACCGGACATGCCCAGACACTCCTCAGACTCATCTCATATATAAGGGCAACATGAAGGGTGTCGGACAACCCAAGCATTTAAGAAGGCTTTGAGGGGTACGGTTGGGTCAACTTTTTCCTTCTCTCTCTTGTCCGGTCAGTGGTCCTGTGTCCTCCCTGTCAATTTGGGGAGTCTGGCTGGAGATGCTCTTAGAAATCGAGTGGCCGTAACTTGACCATATTTACTCCGTAGGTCTAGGATTTTTGATTACCACTTCGTAACAAAGTTGCCCAATATAATTCATACTCCTATTTTTGATTTCCCGTTACCATTTTTCATGCTGGGGAGACGATTCTAGAGTTCCTACTTCTAATACCATATTAGGATTTATCCATTATGAAGATTCAAAGTATTCAGGAGATGATTGCCATTACTTGCTGGTATTTGTGGTGGGGAAAACGCAGGTTCATGCATGAGAAGAAAGTTCAGAGTACTATCGAGATATCTACGAGGATTCGTGCGCTTATGACTAGTTTTGTTATTCTTCTTCTCCCAACGTTTTCATGAAAAAAGGGTTGGACTAGGCCCCTGGGCGTTTCATTAAACTAAATGTGGATGCTTCGTTTGATCGAGACGTGTTTATGGTACTATTGGGGAGGTCCTAAGGCTTGATAAAGGAAAATTCATTATGGTGGGGCACTCTTGAGGATTGATAAAGGCAAATTCATCATGGCAGGGAACGGGAGGATCGACTGTTATACAAATGTCTTAATGACTGAATCTTTAGCTCTTAGATTTTGGCATTCTCTAGCACAAGGGCTAGATGCCATCGTCTTGTGATCAACTCAAATAATTTGAAGGTCAATGACACTACGAAGAATGGAAGACATTGTGCGGATATGACAGTGATGTTTTTTAAGACTATTTTGATTAACTAGTTAACTTGCCGATTAATCCCTATATCACCTTCACTGAGTAACTGATAAACTGATTAATTATTCGATTATCCCATACTTAGGGCCAACCAAATTTCCTCAGCATTGGTTATCATATTATGATCATTCTTTTGCTTGCCTTCGCTCCTGTCTCCTGTGCACTCTCGTCTCAGATTCTCATGCCACCTCGGCTTCTATGGTCCTTGGACTATGGAGGCATGGTGGATAATGGCCCTTGCCGGCGGGAGGGCTCCATTTTAGAAGTTTTTCTGAGTTTTGTTAGGGTTTGTGTCATGGTCAGGAAGACAAGGAGGCGACAGCTTCTTGAAGATGGAATAAGGTTCTCCCTATCTAGCCCTCATTCTGGTGATGCTTATAGTGTCACTGGTGAGCATGTGGAGGTGTGGCTTCAGCGGATCTTGTGCGATCTAGTCGATGTTTGTCTTTGGTGGATCCGCTTGGCTGTGTATTCATTCGTCTATGTCCGTGTGTCTGCAGGTTAGATCCATCTAATATATGGTTCCCTTCATCGGTTGTGGTTGATGTTCTGGTACTAAGGTTCTACTACAATGGCGGCTACAATTGCTGCTCTGGTGCTAAGGTCCTACTACAACGGTGGCGCACCTTCAGTTCACTCCAGTGTTTATAATAATTGCAAAATGATCTGTAGATCTGATTGTAATTTTTATTTTTGGTGTTCTTTGTACTACCTTGAACGTTGTTGAATATCAGAAGTTTTCTCAAAAATTAATATTATAATCATTTTGTTTGTGATTTTCTAACTTTTAGGACTGTGATTTTTTTAATTTCTAGGATCGTGCATAATAAAGTAGCTAATGAAGTCAGCTCTCTAGGCTAGCTAGATTTCAATCGCATGTTGTTGATTCGTTTGATTGGTTTGAGGAGCCACTTAATAAAGTTGTACTCCATCCATATTAAAGAATGAATAAAATCTTTCTAAGTACGATTCAAGTCAATAACTAGTCAGTTAACAATCAACCGCTCTACCACTGAGCTACTGAAAAATAGTTGCCTCTCGTTGATTCATTTAGTTGGTTTGAGAAGCCACTTAATAAAATTGTACTCCCTCCGTCCCACTGTATTTACATATTTTTTTGAGAGTCACCGGGGGGCTCCCCACCTGAATATATCGCTCAAAAGGCTGTCGAGGCAATAAGTACAGAATTACATAGGCACGACGCAGCGTGCAGAGAGGTAGGAATGCCACGAGAAGACGTCATCCTTGTCACTTGTCTCCATGAGACGGTGTGACCAAAGATCCAAGTCAGAAGTAAGGGACCTGAGGGTTATTACAGAACATTGATCAACACTTCTAAACATCATATCATTACGCGCCACCCAGATCTTCCATAGTAGTGACATGAGAACCATTGATCATGCTTTATGGGGAAGCTTATGGGGCAGTGGTGTATCCCATAACTCAGAGATGTCGTCGGTCTGAGGCAAAATACCAATGTGCTGCCAAATCTGGTTGGCAAGTGGGAAGGTGACAAAGAGGTGCATGAAGTCTTCGGGTAGCAGAGCACATCGAGGGCATATGTCAGTGGAGATGATATGCTTGTGGGCGAGGTTGACCCTAGTGTTTAGACGGTCCTTGAAGAGGAGCCAAGCAAAAAATTTGATCTTGCGTGGATCCTTGGAACACCATATGAGAGGGGCAAGGGGATCGTTGTCAGGCCGGGTCATGAGGTCACCGTACGCGTGCTTGGTGGAGAAGTCATGACTGCGATGTAGGAACCTTTGGTCTTCCTCCGCCGAAGGTACGAAGTCTTGCAAAATAGCCAAAAACGAAACGAGCTCTTGTTCTGCCGTAAGGGAGAGACGATTACGGAGGTTAGCATTTATACTGTAATGCAGAATATTAGCCACTTTTACTAGCTCTAGAGTGGAGTGTGAGAAGAGGTGGGGGAAGGTGGTAGCTAGATGTCTTGGGGTCAACCAACTGTCGAGCCAAAAGTATGTGTGTGAACCACTGTTTGTTACAATGACAGAGATTTTCTAGAGGGTGGGGATTTGCTAGGATATGGTGCGACAGAGAAAAGGGGTTTTGTGGGAGGAGACTAGTGCATTTGGAGGTTGAAGGTCTAGCCAGTCCAACCAGGGGCAGAGGATAGGATAAAGCCTTAGCTGCGAATTTCATGAGTAGGCAATTGTTTTGAACATGCAGGTTCTTTAGCCCTAAACCACCATTCATTTTGGGTGCACACACATTTTTCCATGCAATAAGGCCTTGATCTCCTGAACAAGAATCATCTCCCACCCAAAAGAAGGCTGAAAGGATTGATATGGTTGACTAGAGGGGGTGAATAGGTTTAACACCCACAATGCGGCTATATCTCCCACGTGTCGGGGCACGACTTAGAGGCATAGCCGCATGGTAGGCTTGTCGCAAGAGGGGTAATCTTTACACATCCCATGTACTGAATAAGAAAGGGATAAAGAGTTGGCTTACAATCGCCACTTCACACAATACATAAATAATCCATACATCATCCAAGGTACAAACAAAGGTCCGACTATGGAACCAAAAAAAGGAAGACAACCCCAAAAGCTAGATCCCCGATCGTCCCCACTGGGCTCCACTACTGATCATCCGGAAAAGAAACATAGTAACGGCCCGAATCCTCGTCGAACTCCCACTTGAGTTCGGTATCATCACCTGCACTGGCATCATCAGCACCTGCGTCTGTTTGGAAGTATTCGTGAGTCACGAGGACTCAGCAATCTCACACCCGCGAGATCAAGACTATTTAAGATTAAGGGTAGGAAATGATAGTCAGGTGGAGCTGCAACAAGCACTAACATATTGAGGGAGTCCTGGACTATGGGGTCCTCGGGCGTCCGACCTGTTATCCATGGGTCGGACTGATGGGCTGTGAAGACATGAAGGCCGAAGAATGTACCGTGTCCGGATTGGACTCTACTTGGCATGGAAGGCAAGCTTGGCGACCGAAGATTCCTTCTTATGTAATCGACTCCATGTAATCCCTAGATCCCCTCGGTGTCTATATAAACCGAAGGGGATAGTCCGGAAAGGACAACACATATACTCATTACCATACCCACATAGGCTAGACTTCTAGGGTTTTAGCTATTACGATCTCGTGGTATATCAACTCCTGTAACACCCATATTCATCAATATCAATCAAGCAGGACATAGGGTATTACCTCCATAGAGAGGGCCCAAACCTGGGTAAACATCGTGTCCTTCGTCTCCTATTACCATCTATCCTAGACGCACAGTTCGGGACCCCCTACCCGAGATCCGCCGGTTTTGACACCGACATTGGTGTTTTCATTGAGAGTTCCATTGTGCCATCGACAAAAGGTTTGATGGCCCCTTCATCGTCAATAATGACGCTGTCCAAGGAGGAACTTTCCCGCCCGGACAGATCTTCGTATTCAACGGCTTTGTACTGCGGGCTAACTCGCTTGGCCATCTGGAGCAGATCGACAGCTACGCCCCTGGCCATCAGGCCGGATTCGGAAGCTTGAACTACATCGCAGATATCCGTGGAGACTTGATCTTGGAGGGATTTGAGCCCGTGACAGTCGCTCCTCCTCATCCCGACGAACATGACTTAAATTTGTCATCGGATCACACCTAGGAGATGCTTCCTGCGGCTACTACGACCTTAGAGCCGAAGCAGATCGAGCCATCCGAGGCCTCAGAGTCCGCGGCGTTGGAGCCACACATGGACTCGACACCCAATAACATTCGCTTTAACGGAACTCCGGACTCGTCTCTGGCTATAAGTTCCAAACTGTGTACGCCCGCGGACACCGAGCTAGATCGGTTATCGATCTTTGAGTTCAGCACTGCTGACGTTTTCCAGCACTCACCTTTGGGTGACGTGCTAAAATCTTTAAAGAATTTGCCCTTGGAGAAGGACTCACAGCCTAACTATGTCCGGTTCGAGCTAGAGATGGATGATGAGGAATTTGGCTTCCCACCCGCCACCCAATTCATAGCCACTGTCGATGACTTAACCGACGTGCTTGACTATGGCTCCGAGGACATGGACGGTATGGACGAAGATGCCGACAAGGAACAAGGCCAAGACCCACCATTCACTGGATGTTGGACGGCTACCTATTCATACGACGTGTACATGGTTGATACACCTAAAGGATCTGGCGACGACAAAGAAGAACCAGATGCGAATAAAACCTCCGAGACACAGTCCAAGCACCGGAGGCCCAAACGCTGTCCCAAGCCCCGCCGCTCAAAGGACGGCAACACTGGCACCGGAGAAAATAGTACTCCAGGCGACGCCGAAAACAATGAAAACCCTGTTGGAGCCACATCTGAAAAGGAACACCATAGCAGGCAAGACAACCCTAACGAACAGGCCATAGAAGATGAATCGGGGGATGATAGGTACTGTCCACCCTCCGAGGAGGGGACAAGCCTCGGCAACAAAGACTTCATCGTGCCTGAGGATCCTCTTGAGTAGGAGCGCTTTAAGCTTCAGTTCATAGCCATGGCAAGGAGCCTGAAAAAGAAACAACAACAGCTTCAAGCTGAACAAGACCTGGTCGTCGACAGATGGACTGATGTCCTGACAGCCGAGGAATACGTCCTTAAACGCCCAGCCAAGAGCTACCCAAAACACAGTCTGCTACCTCAATTTGATGAGGAGGCGCCGGAGCACATATCTCCCTCGTGTAATGCGGACCGACCACCACATGGTCGGGACAGGGCGGCTGAACGGCCACCCTGCGGTCGGGATAAAGCGGCAACTCAGGCCGTACAGCAGCCCACCCCACCACCTCACAAAAACAGGGACATACCAGCTCGGGACCATCCATACGATCTTCGGCAAGAATTGGACAATAGAGCAGGACACAACAGATCTATATACGAATCGCGAGGACGTTTCCATACTCGGGACGACAACTACCTATTCGGACGTGACAAACTTAATCACACCCAGGCCGACAACCACAGACGGACGTCATCAGAGATACGCCCTAACGCGGCCTCCTATAGAGGTGCCGCACACCCTCTCTGCTTCACAGACGAGGTGCTGGATCATAAATTCCCCGAGGGGTTCAAGTCAATATGGAATCACACGACGGAACAACCGACCCCGCAGTGTGGATCAAAGATTTTATTCATCACATACACATGGCCCGAGGAGATGACCTCCATGCCATTAAATACCTCCCATTAAAGCTCAAAGGACTAGCTCGACACTGGCTAAATAGTCTGCCTGAGAACTCCATCGGCAGCTGGGAGGACTTGGAAGAAGCCTTCCTTGACAACTTCCAAGGTACATATGCCCGGCCACCCGATGCCGATGACTTAAGCCACATAGTTCAACAACCTGGAGAATCAGCCAGAAAATTCTGGACTAGGTTCCTAACCAAAAAGAACCAGATCGTTGACTGTATGGATGCCGAAGCCCTAGCGGCCTTTAAACATAGCATCCATGACGAATGGCTCGCCCGCCACCTCGGCCAAGAAAAGCCGAGATCCACGGCAGCCCTCACGGCACTTATGACCCGCTTTTGCACGGGAGAGGATAGTTGGCTGGCTCGCAGTACAAACACAGCCAACGAAGCAGGCCCCTCCGAGGCCAAAAGCCGCACCAGGAAGCTCCGGCGCAACATACACAAATGTCGAAGCAATGGCGATAACACCGATGACACTACCATTCACGCCGGATTCAGTGGCTCCAAGTCCGGCCAGCGAAAGAAGCCCTATAAAAGGAAAGGCGGAGGACCATCCAGCTTGGACCGCATACTCGATCGTCCGTGCCAGATAAATGGCACCCCTAGACAAACCAGCCAACCATACTAACAGAGATTGCCAGGTCTTTAAACAAGCCAGCAAGGTAAATAGTGGAAACAAGCAAGGGGAATCGCAGAGCGAGGACGAAGATGAGGAGCCCCGGCAGCCGAACACTGGGGGGCAGAAGAAATTCCCGCCTCAAGTCAAAACGGTGAACATGATATACGCCACACACATCCCCAAAAGAGAGCGCAAGCGCGCACTCAGGGACGTTTATGCGGTAGAGCTAGTCGCCCCAAAATTCAACTCATGGTCATCATCCCGATCACCTTTGATCGTCGTGATCATCCAACTAGCATCCGTCATGGCGGTTCGGCAACATTGGTACTAGACCCAATCATCGACGGATTTCACACGACACGAGTCCTAATGGACGGTGGTAGCAGCCTCAACCTGCTCTATCAGGATACAATACGCAAGATGGGCATTAATCCCTCATGAATCAAGCCCACGATAACTACCTTTAAAGGAGTTATACTAGGCGTAGAGGCCCGTTGTATGGGCTCGATCACGCTAGAGGTGGTCTTCAGTTCCCCGGATAACTTCTGAAGCGAAGAACTAATATTTGATATCGTCCCATTTCGTAGCGGCTATCACGCCCTGCTCGGACGAACCGCATTCGCTAGATTCAATGCGGTGCCACGTTACGCTTATCTCAAGCTCAAGATGCCCGACCCACGTGGCATCATTACAGTAAATGGAAACACGGAATGCTCCCTCCGTACAGAGGAGCACACTGTCGCCCTAGCAGCAGAGGTACAGCGTGTCCTTCTCAAGAAGCATTATAATCCAGTTGCCGAGCCCCTTGACATCATCAAGACGGTCCAGACCACACTCCAGTAGGACAGATCGGCTCGACAAGAGCTGAATTAGCAATTTAACCTCCGTCCCAGCCCTGATGAGGCAATGGCACTAATACTGCGCATACATAAACTACGCACTCAAAACCCCATGGGAATTGACGGAGGTATAATTCGTCCGCGACCCACTGTACGACTTGACCGACCCTGGGATTCACACGCCTTTACTTTTCATTTTTATTACGGGTTTTTTCTCTTTTCGAGGTCTATGCGGATGACCCGTTTGCAGAACACACCAAGGAGGCAAGGAGCTCTAGCATACAAGGGAACCCCCAGGTGGTCTCTATTAACGATCACCATACTTGTTTTACATACCCGCACGCAGCTCGCCCTTGGTTACGTCATGTTAAATAGCTTTACTTGCTTATCGAATTATTTGCACAAAGTACGCCTCGACGTACCAATTACATCACGATGGTGAATGAATGGTGGCGTCAGCTTATTACCTAATTTTCCTGTTTTCTCACCTTTGTATATATTACTTATTGCACAGGTACACCATGGTACGTATTACTGCGCTAGGGGCTCCATTACACCCCGCATTACGACAATAAAGTCCAAACACTTTTTCAGTATAGTTCAGCACCCCGAACTTATAGCATTATATGCATCGGCTCCGAATCATGTCTTTGGTTAATAGTTGGGTTGCCCGGCTCCTGTACTTACTACCTTACGTTCCGCTATATTGGCTAGGGTAGTAAAGGGAGAACTACTGCGATTGTGTCCTGGTTCTTCCAGACGAGCACCTCAGTAGAGAAAGCCGAAAACTGATTGTCATGATGCGGCGAGAGCTGGTCAGCTGTTCGAGAGGTTCTAAATCGTTAGAGATTTTCCTGCTTCCTGCGAAGAATCGGTTCCTCTGATTAGGCGTGTATAACGCCCCTAGTTCGGCCTTCCGAATACCAGGGGCTTCGCCAACTTTCTTAATTGTCAAACTCCTACGGCTAAGTGAGGGTGGTAAAGGCCGCATAGTCTGATTGCCTTGTTCGTTGCGCTAAACACCTCCTTTTAGGTCCATAATTTGGAGTAAAGAGTGTTTAGATTTATCCCGAACACCCCCGTACTATCTACGTGGGGGGAGAAGCCAACGACTAGTCAACCCTCAGATTTCATAAACGGCCACACAGGAGGTAAAATGTAAATGGCGAGCATTGTAATACATAACATCATTGTTCCATATTACAGGAGAGGATAATACAAATGTTCTCATGGGAATATTACATCCTTCGAACATTGCTCCGCCACAAGGCGGGACCCTCCAGGACGCCATCAAAATAGAGCTCGGGTCGACGATGCTCCTTGCCCTCCGGTGGCCCCTCGGTCATCAACTTCTTGGCATCCATCTTTGTCCAATGTGTCTTGACGCGGGCAAATGCCATACGCGCACCTTCAATACAGACCGACCGCTTCACGACTTCGAGTCGCGGACAAGCACTTACAAGCCGCTTCACAAGTCCGAAGTAGCTTCTAGGTATAGGCTCGGCATGCCATAGCCGGACTATCATGTCCTTCATGGCTAACTCTGCCGACCTGTGCAGCTCGACCAACAACTTTAGCTGGTCGCTGAAGGACAACGGGTATTCGGGTCCAAGATATTGAGACCAGAATAGCTTCTCCGTCCACATCCCTTCTTCGGCTCTATAGTGCTTGGCAGCATCTGATATACTACGCGGCAGATCCATAAACGCCCCTGGAAAACCCAAATTCGGATAAGTACAACGAACATTTCTTCTACATACTTGCTTTGCATGGTGAAAGAATTACCCGCCGCAATCTCTTTGGCTGCCTGAATTTTCTATAGGGCGTCCTGGGCTACGACTCGTGCATCCTGTGCACTCCAGCGGGCCTTCGCCAGTTCGGACTCTTGCGCCTTACAATCGCGCTCCAAGGACTCAAATCTCTCGATCACGCCTTGGAGCTATTGATGCACCTCGCCAACCTGGGCCTCATGCTTCTCGCGTGCGGCGTGTTCCTTGGCCGCTTTGTCCTCGGCCTCGGCTAACGCCTTCTTAAGGGCCGCCACCTCGGTCATGGTCACTAATAAAGTTTATGACACTTTAGTCCGACTGGACTACTCATTTTTTCGAAATGTACCCATAGGTTACTGCATACCTTGGCTATCTTCCAGCTGCTTCTTCACGAGGCCAAGCTCCTCCTCGGCCCGCTCCAGTTTCCGCTTTAGTCCGGAAACTTCCGCAGCATGAGCAGTGGCAGCCTGCAGCGATACCTGCTTATTCGCACAGACAACTCATGATAGACTCCTGCGATATTTATTCTTGATCCTCTGTTTGGCTTTTCCTCCCGAACACCAAACAGAGCATCAGGGGCTACTGTCTATACGGTGATATTTTCCTACAATCACATTACTCACCTCAAAGCGCATTAGAAGGCTAGTGCAGGCTCTGGTCAGTCCTCTTTTGACAAACTGAACCTTCTCTATTACCGTGTCCATAAGGACACGATGCTCATCCACGATAGAGGCGCCTCGTAGTGCCTCCAGCAGATTATCCGGTGCCTCTGGTTGGACAAAGGTCACCGGTGGAATAGGCACATTCCCTCCTTGGGGAGAATGTCGTTCGCTGGACCCCGGAGCCATGTAGATCTCTGAAATAGCATCCGGCTGAGGCCCGAAGGGAACTCGGGCCCCGTCACCAGTCCCCGTGGGGACTTTTCCCCCGTATGTCCAGCGGCCGAAGAGTCATCCTGGGACGTCGCCCCGATGGTCTCCGGAATCTCCCCCGGCATGGGAAAGTCTTTTTGGACACCACCTCATCCTCACCCTTGGGTGAGATGGAATGAGCAGGTGGCGGAGACATGCTAGCCATCTCCTTCGACTCCAGCGAATCTTTTGTCGAGGATCGCCGGGAGCCATTGCATGTCGTACTGCAATGAAAAGGTTTAAGATGGGTCAGTATAACAAACCGAGAAGGCCAGATGTTTTTGATTCTGGTACTCACGAGGCGGCCGGAGGCTTGGTCCAACAAGGTCGCTCCGGACTGCTATCAACGTCCCATGCGGAGTTATCCGCGAGGGAGCCTCTCCCCCTCTTGGGCGCCTCCGCCTCCAAACTCGTGGAGGCCTCCCTTTTCTCCCTTCCTCTCGCAGGAGGGGAGTCGCCTCCCTCCTCGTCGTCATCGTCGGCGGCTGAGGGGTCTGTCTCATCATCAGACGAGATGACCAAGGTGCTCCTTCGGCGAAGCCCACTCCTATAGGATCGAAAGTATGTCTAGAGGGGGGTGATTAGACTACTTGACCAGTTAAAAATCTATCCTTTTCCCTATTTTAGTGTTTGGTAGATTTTAGCTATCTTAGCACAAGTCAAGCAATCTTAACACAATTCAAGCAAGCATGCAAAGAGTCCATGAGCAACGGAAAGTAAAGCATGCAACTTGCAAGAATGTAAAGGGAAGGGTTTGGATAATTCAAATGCAATTGGAGACACGTATGTTTTTGTCGTGCTTCAGATAGGTGGTGCTATCGTACATCCACGTTGATGGAGACTTCAACCCATGGAGGGGGCTCCACCCACGAAGGGTCCACGAAGAAGCAACCTTGTCTATCCCATCATGGCCATCGCCCACGAAGGACTTGCCTCACTAGCGGTAGATCTTCCCGAAGTAGGTGATCTCCTTGACCTTACAAACTCCTTGGTTCAACTCCACAATCTTTGTCAGAGGCTCCCAAGTGACACCTAGCCAATCTAGGAGACACCACTCTCCAAGAAGTAACAGATGGTGTGTTGATGATTAACTCCTTGCTCTTGTGCTTCAAATGATAGTCTCCCCAACACTCAACTCTCTCTCACAGGATATGGATTTTGTGGAAAGAAGATTTGAGTGGAAAGCAACTTGGGAAGGCTAGAAATCAAGATTCATATGGTAGGAATGGAATATCTTGGCCTCAACACATGAGTAGGTGGTTCTCTGTCAGAAAATGTGTATTGGAAGTGTAGGTATGTTCTGATGGCTCTCTCCATGAATGAAGAGTGTGTGGAGGGGTATATATAGCCTCCACACAAAATCTAAACGTTACACACAATTTACCAATCTCGGTGAGACCGAATGGAGAAACTCGGTTGGACCGATTTAGCAAACCTAGTGACCGTTAGGATTTTCGGTGGGACTAAGATGCAACTCGGTAGGACCAATATGGTTAGTGTTAGGGCATAACGTAATCTCGGTGTGACCGATTACACAAACTCGGTGAGGCCGATTTTGGTAATAAGCTAACCAGAGAGTTGGTCAGGTAAACTCGGTGGGACCGATCGCTCATTTCGGTGGGACCGAAATGTTACAAAAGGAAAACAGAGAGTTTACATTGCAATCTCGGTTGGACAGATCGCTCATCTTGGTAGGACCGAAACATTACAAAGGGAAACAGAGAGATTACAACCCCATCTCGGTGTGATCGAGATCCCTATCGGTGAGACCAATTTGCCTAGGGTTTGTAGCAGTGGCTATGACATCTGAACTCGGTGGCGCCGGATAGAAAGAATCGGTGGGGCTGAGTTTGACTTTTGATTTAGGTCATATGTGGATGTGGGAAGGTAGTTGAGGGTTTTGGAGCATATCACTAAGCACTATGAAGCAAGAACCTCATTAAACAACACCTCATCCCTCCTTGATAGTATTGGCTTTTCCTATATACTCAATGTGATCTTGGATCACTAAAATATAAAATGTAGAGTCTTGAGCTTTGAGCTTGAGCCAATCTTTTTGTCCTTAGTATTTTGAGGGGTCCACTTTCCTCATCCATGCCATGCCATTCATTGAGCTTTTCCTGAAATATTAATCTTGGAATAGCATTAGCTCAATGAGCTATATGTTGTTAGGAATTACCAAAACCACCTAGGGATAGTTGCACTTTCAATCTCCCCCTTTTTTGTAATTGATGACAACATATAGATCAAAGCTTCGACAAGTGATAATAAGAGTGAAAAACATTGTCGCTTTGAGAAGTATGTGAAAAGCAAGAGCTCCCCTTAAATTTGTGCATAGTTTATGATTTGCTTTGGACTGCAAATGCATAGAGAATTAGGCTCATGGGTTACTCTTCCATGTCGCATACATCTTGGTGGAGCACTAAAAAAGATAATAATTAAATACATGCACTCATCACCAAGCAAAGTGAATGATCATATAGGGGTAAAAGGATAATGTCATCCAACAAGCATTAAGGTAGCATATGATCAAACACATGATCATCCAAGTATCACACAGACAAAAAGTGTCTCAAACAAGCAAATAAAGTTCAACCACCAAAGCAAGAGAGAATAAAAAGCAACGCTCTCTCTCGAAGCCTATGATCTATACATTTTTCTCCCCCTTTGGCAACAAGTTACCAAAAAGTTCCTAGAAAATGCATAGCACTCAATCGTCTCTCAGGCTTGGTCTTCAGGTGCTGGTGTCCGGATAACTCCAAGAACGAAGGCTTCAGTCGATGTAGATGGAGCTGATGGAGTAGGTGCTGGAGCTGGTGGCACTAAAGCTGTAGCTGGTGCAGATGAAGTGGCTCTGGTGTCTGGAACAGGCACTGCAGCAGATCTCTGAGCTCTAGGCACTCTGGCAAATGCATCAGTGGTTGTCTTGCCCTTCCTCTCCTGCATATCATCCTGAAGTTGCTCCACAACAGACTGGATCTCAGTTACCTTCACATCCAAGTCATAGAACTTTTGCTCCACGATCCTCTCCAAGCTCTCCTGGTTTTGAGTCAGGGTGGCCAGTCTCTTCTCAATCCTCAGAGCAGAGGCAATCAAGTAGCCAAGCTGATCTTGCTTGCTCTTCAGAAGATACTGAGATACTTCTTCAGTAGTTGGCATCCTTGCAGCCTTTTCAGCCTTTGCCTTCTCCTTCTTGGCTTGTGCATGCACCGAAGATGGTTCATTTTCATCCATCACCACTTGGTTGTCCTCAAAGTCTGGATAGATAGGCATGTGCTCCTTGTCCAGCAGATATGTGCCAGTGCCCATCTTGGAGTTGATCAGCTCCTGGATCTGTGGGGCATACCCACAACTCCTCTTCTGATCTGCAGCTGTCCTCTTTATGGTTTCCACTATGAGGCTCATGACTTTGAACTTTTGTGGGACATCAAAGATGTGAAGCAAGTTAATTGCATGGCCTCTGATCATCTTGTGATCACTAGACTTGGGCAAGAGAGTGTGCCTGAGGATCCAGTTGATAGTTGGCAATCCTGACAGAAGGTAATGTACAGATCCAAACTTATGTGTCTCAAGAGCAGCATCTGGGATCTCCTTGTACATGTGTGCCATGGATTTGTGATCCTTCTTCTTCTTAGCACAGACATCCAAGTCATCTTCACTGTCTTTTGGGGCATTGATCAACTTTGCCCATTCAGCAACCGTTGACAGGTACCTTGTACCTTCAGACATCCAGACGATCCTTCCATCTGGGTAGAAGTGAGCTGTGGAGTAGAACTGCATGATGAGCTCGTAATTCCATTTTGCGAGCTTCTGAGCCACAAACTCATCGACTCCACATGCCTTGAAACTGTCATACACACATGGATAATGTTCATCATTCTCCATGATGTACTCCCAGTCGACCCATCTTATGTCACACACTATGGGCTTCTTGTCAAGCAAGATGGTCTCATAGAAGTCCTGCTGTTCCTTTGTATGGAACATGTAGTCCACAACAGCCCTTCTCCTGGTGGCATATGGATCAGACTCTCTCCATAGCCTCAGTCCTGAGTCCTTCCTGATCTTTATGTTCTCAGCTACTAGATGAGCATCATTGTGATCTGGAATTTTTGGCTTCAACTTCCTCAAGACATGTGACTCATCTTCTTCTTCTTCCATTTCAGCTTCAGGCACTGGGGCCTTGTTCTTCTCCTCAGCAGGGATGTTCCTGGTGCTCCTCTTTGGTTTTGGCTTTGGAGCTGGAACAGCAGCCTTAGGAGCAGTCTTAGGCTTAGATGGAACAGCCCCTGCCCTGATGGCATCACCCATAAGCTTCTGAGCTTTGGGTGCTGGTGCAGCATCTTCTTCCTCTTCCTCTTCAGAATCTCTCATGATTGAGGATCTCCCAAGCACTCTGGCAGTGGTCTTCTTGACCCTCTCTTTCCTCTTCTTCTCTGCCACAACCTGCTCTTTGGGTGCAGATCCCAAAGTCTCTTGAGTAGATGCTCTGGCCTTAGACATTGGAGCTCTCTTGGCAGGAACCTTTTGCTTCATGCCTGGCTTGGTGGCAGGAGCTATGCCATATTCCTTCTTCAGGACTTTCCTCTTTGAGGTGGTTTCTTCTTCCTCAGCCACATAGTCCTCATCCTCTGACTCTGAGGTTCTTTTCTTGCTGGCCCTGGTGGCAGCTTTGGGTAAGTTGCTTGGGGTGCTCCTACTACCATCATCTTAGCTACTAGAGGGACTAGTGCCCTCACTCAAGTGAACCCGCTCCTCTGACTTGTTCTGGCTGTCACTCTAATCAGACATATTGCAAACACTGACAGCAGACTCTGTGAATAGATATAGATGAGATAGAGTGGATAAGCATCACAAAATGCAGAGGTTTTTGCAAAAGAATGAGTCAAAAACTTAGTCTTAGTTTTCCACAGAAAGCATTTCGGATCAACTGATTTGTAAACTCGGTGATACCGAAGTAGCTATTGGAACCTAAACTAGTGAACTCGGTCAGACCGAGTCACAGTTCGGTGGCACCGAGACTGCTAGGGTTTCACAAAGTCCTGAACTCGATCACACCGATTTGCATTCTCGGTCAGACCGAGAATCACATGTGCAATGGCCTGAGCCGAATCGGTGGTACCGAGTTCCACAACTCGGTGGGTCCGAGATGGTTTCGACGGAAACCTAACCCTAAATTTTCAAATCACAACTAAGCTACGGAGTGTTTTCAATGGATAGAATGATCTCAATCGTGGCAAGATACATGGCGAACACAATGTGCTAGGAATCAGATAAGGATACCACAGTGATCGAGTTCATACCCTAGTTCGGCGATGAACTCGCTACGGCGGCAACAGCGGGGATAAGTCCCGTTGACGGCGGCGGAGACCAGCGGCAGGAGGCGGCTGACGACGAGGAGGATGATCCGGAGACCCTAGAGGCAGAGCGGTCTAAGCCGGGTCGAGGAGGTTCAGAAAGTTTTCCAAAATTTGACCCGTGGATATATATAGTCCGACCCTGTCGGTGTGACCGAGTGGAACAACTCGGTGGCACCGAGATTCATAACTTCAAGCAGTTACTGAAACTCGGTGTGACTGAAAAGTTTGAATCGGTTGCACCGAGGTTGAAAACTTAGATCGGCTTAGTGATCTCTTATAACCGAAATGGGTGAATCTGTCAGACCGAAATGCACAAAGAAGTTTTGGAAGTTTAAGTCTATGACGAATCGGGGACTCCGAGTGCTCCTCACACAGAGTGGTTCGAATCTAACTTGATATAATTTTGTGATGCAGTATGAATAGAGTTTGAGACGAGAAAAGCATAGATAGCTAGAGAAGGTTCTTAGGCATTCTTGTCCATCCACTTGGCCAAAAGAAAAACGAAACCAATCGATCAAAACAACAAGTGGATGTCCTCGAATGAGTAAATTATGCAACCAACATGCTCACACAATAAAATGGCAAATGAAATATGTGGCAAAGCATGCACAAACAATTCTAGCATCTATCAAGCAATTCACGATGACTAGGTCATCTATATATGAGTATATTGACTTAGGAGTCAAATGAGAACATTTGATCATATGTCATACTCATCGTTTAAGCACAAGTGGGGTTACCACTTTTACATAAAGCGTTGTTGTGTTCACACCATTAGAGTTGCTTTAACTCAATTGTTAGAGTAAAGCTCCCCCCTAAGAGGGATGAACTAACCTTTGGTTTTTTCGATGATGACTTCATGTAGGTGTTGAAGATGTGGATTCTCTAAGTTGATGTAGATCATTCGGAGCTATCCTTTGGAGTGAGTTGCACTTTCAATACCTACATGGGTTAGTCCCACAAGGAACAAACAAGGATATCCATAGACATAGAGTGATGCACACACAAGATGATGTCTATGAAAGCTTTAGGTTACCTTGTCCCTTTTCTTACCAACAAGAGGGTTTGTGACTCCTTGAACTAGTGCAAGATGTGGAAGTTGATTGCACTTGTTCTTGCCAAAATGATAAGAGTGAAGTTTGTTGGCGGAGTCTGTCAGGACCCCGACTCAATGCCACATCGATCTAGCATGTAACACCCCATATCACTTTGCGGCCTCACGCACGGTATTCCCACGGGTGTCGCCTTACCTTTGCCCGGGACCGTTTGCGTCTTTTGGCACACGTATATTATAGTGTCGCTAGCATCCATATGGTAAGGAGCCCGGGCTGACATGGCTAGTCGTAAACCCAAAGTGGCACAAACTTACAGGGACAGGCATCCATGACCCAACATCGAACGTGTCGGTCATCAGCGAGTGAATCCAGGCTGTAGCACTGGGCTAGCAGGACTCCGGTGAACCGGGCTGTAGCGGGCTAACAAGACTCCGGTATTCATCGCGTGACATTTCCCCGAAGGGACAGACACAGGAACAAAGAAGGACACATGCCGGCCAGCCTAAGTGTTCCGGAGCAGTAGCAATCTACCAAGGCTCAATGGAAACACTAGGAGACATTTCCCGGTAAGAGAGGCTACTAAAGATAAACAACTAGATAGTCAGATCCCACACATACCAAGCATTTCAATAACATACACACAATATGCTCGATATGTGCAATACAACATGGCATCACAAAATGACTCTACGACTCAAGTATTTATTCAATAGGCTCCGAGGAGCGAGATATTACAAACATGGGTCTCATGACCCAACACTCAGAGCATACAAATCAAAGCACAAGCGGAAGCTATCATGTCTGAGTACAGACATCTATAAATGAAAAAGGCTGAGAAGCCTGACTATCTACCAGATCCTGCCGAGGGCACAAGATCGTAGCTGAGGTAACAAGCTAAACGCCGAAGTCCACGCGGAACTACTAGTGAGACTGAAGTCTCTCTGCAAAACATAAAATAGGCAAACGTGAGTACAAATGTACCCAGCAAGACTTACATCAGATCTATCTACATATGCATCATTATCAACAAGGGGGTGGAGGGGTTTGACTGCAGCAAGCCAGCTTTGACTCGGTGGCTATCCTGAACTACGACTGCAAGTAACTCTTTTGAAGTGGCGCACACGAGTCCACATATTCACCAACCAATACACCACTATGGATCCGCTCCCGTCTCCCTACGAGAACGCCATCCATAGCACTCACGCTTATCTTGCGTATTTTAGAGTATCCACTTTCACTTGTCTATGAACTGATATAAGGGGTCCACGTTTCCATATCCGAGGAATCCGGCTATTCGAATAGATAATGATAACCCTGCAGGGGTGTACTTCTTCACACACGCTCCCCCCACTTACCGCCCTGTACACGTCATGTACCTCGGCAACCTTCAAGCGGAAGCCGGGCGAGGGAGTTGGCCACGACCTGACTAACCGAACAAGTCTCTAGTCCAGGTTTATCGCCTATTCGGGTTCCATCCGCAAGGAGATCCGGCCGGGGTGTCGCTTACGGCCCCAAACGATGTGTGCAGGGTTCCCAAGCCCACCAACCGGGTGCCACTTGGTACACCGGGCCACTGTGCCTAGTCTGTCCCAAGCCCACCTGTACCGGGTGCCACTTGGTAGACTACTAACACTACCTACAAACACCAGAAACTAGTTGCAACTCCTGGACAGAGATCATGTTGATTAATAAGTCGAGAGGGGCACTTAAGCATTCCAATGTGTGGTAGTAGCTGGTCATGGATCACAAACACAGAACTCGGTTCCTGAGGACGGCTGCAATGAGACAACCCACCATGTACTCCTACATGGCCTCTCACCGCTACCTTTACCAAATCGTGTTCACACACTTAGCTCACACACATTGGGACATGTTCACACGCCTCTGATTCATCCCGATGAATCAGACCTGACACAACTCTAAGCAGTAGCAGGCATGACAACAAGCATGAATGAGTAGGCACAACAGGGCTCAAACAACTCCTACTCATGCTAGTGGGTTTCATCTATTTACTGTGGCAATGACAGGTCATGCAGAGGATAAAGGGGTTCAGCTACCGCAGCAAGTAACAAATATATCGTTGTTGTCCTAATGCAATAAAAGAGAGCAGGAGCGAAAGAGTGGGATTTTATCGGAATGAACAAGGGGGTTTTGCTTGCCTGGCACTTCTGAAGATAACATTGAGTCTTCATCAGTGTCAACGATCACATCATCGGTATCACGTCTATCGAGAGGGGACAAATACCGGCAACACAGAAGGGAACACAATCAATGCAATGCACAATATGATGCATGATCATGACATGGCAAAATGAATGTGTTTTGGGCTAATGCAACTAGCAACAGATTAAATGAAGTTGGTTTGAATACAAGACTCAAATTCAAACTCCATATGTGATTATTCAAATGCCATTTAATTGATTTGTGCTAAACAGCAGCTATAAGTTGTTCTAACATGCATGAAAATGGTACAGATGGATTCCTTGAATTTTTCTGATAATTTTTCATATATAAATTATTTAATTTGGAGTTACGGTTAATTTTCTATGATTTTTAGAAGTTTTAGCTATTTTCTGGAATTTATAAATCATTTCCTAATTTATTTTAATTCCAGAAAGGAATTATTGCGTCAGCATGACCTCATGCTGACCTCAGCAGGTCAACGGGCGCCGTCCAGGTCAAACTGACCTGTGGGACCCATATGTCAGCGTCACAGTTAGTTAACAGGGGGTTATCTGCTTAATTAAAGGATTAGGGGGGGGGGTCGGGGCCCACTGGTCAGTGTTAGTGGCTAATTAGGTTTAGTTAATGGCCTGGGGCCCACACGTCAGTGAGAGAGAGGGGAGGGTCAAACCGGGCAGTGGGTCAACCCACGCCGGTCAAGGGTCAACGGTCGCCGGCGTTTAGCCGCCGGCGAGTCCCGACGCGGTGGTGCGCTGCGGAAATGGCCTACAGAGCGCCGTTTGGCGCGCGGAGCACGACTACGGGATGCGGACGCTCGTCCGCATCCAACCAGGGTGGTGGCGCGGCCGGGGAGTGGCCGGAGAGTGGTCGGCGACGAGCTTTAGCGGCGGCCGGAGTTCGGATGAGTTGCGGGTTTGGTGTTGCAGCGCGCAAACGAACCAACTAACGCGCTAGCCATGCTCTGTGTGCAGCCTCGAGTTCGTTGGACGCTGGTGCGCGACCAAATGGTCACCGGAGTGACGCCGGCGTCGAGCTCGTGCGGCGGTGGGTTTCGGCCTTGATGGAATCAGCGGCCAGAGCGGGTGGTAGGGCACGGGGAGAGGGGAAATCGGGTCAAAGGCTCACCGCGGAGCTGCAGGGAGGGTTAGTGGGCTCGGGGGCGCGCCGGAGTGGCCGAATCGACGGAGAAGGGCGCCGGGGCCGAAGCTTGGAGATGATGACGATGGCGGCTGCTCGGGGCCCTTCTGGTCGCGTGAGACGGCGAGGAGGACGAGGGCGGAACAGCGGAGCTTTGGGAGGCGTCGGGGAGGCGAGACGGTGGCTGTGGCCGCGCGAGCGCTGGTCGGCGGCGACGGCCTCCATTCGGTCGCGGGAGGGGAAACAGAGGAGCGAGGGGGAGGGAGGTCCAGAGAGCGAGGGAGAAGTGAGAGGGGGTCGGGGGCTGCGTGGCATCGCGGGAGGGACCAGGGAAGGAGGAGGCAGCCAGGCAGGGAGGAGGTGGCCTCCTCGGCCGCGCGCGTGCGAGCACGCAGCTGCTCCCACTGGCAAGAGGAAGACGACAGGGGGGGAGTAGCGGTGGCGGGCTGGGCCGGCTGGGCCGGTTCTGGTGGGCTGCACGGGTGAGACCAGGTAAGTCCTTCTCTCTCTCTCTTTTATTTTTTTCTTCTGTTTTGTTTTATTTAATTTCGTTTTGCCACTGTTTTGAATTTTAAACAAATTCAAACAATGCCAAAAACTCCTCTGAATAATTTTATTTGGCTAGATGGACTTTTCCAAAAGCTCATAAAATATTTCAGGGGTATTTGAAATTATATTCTAATTATATGAATATAATTCAAATTCAAATAGCTAATGATTTAAATTCAAAGTCCTAAAAATAAATCCTTAAAAATGTTCAATATTTTGGTTGGGACCAGAACCCTTACCAAAAATTATCAAACATTTAAGAAGAGCCTTTTGGAGCAATGAATGAGATTTCTAGGGTTTTTGCCCCTCTTTTATTTAGGGTTTTGAGGCTTCCAATATTCCTCAATTCAAGTTTCAAAAATATAGACATGATGCACACATGAAGCTAGCCTAGAGCAATGCCAGAAGCTAGGGATGTGACAACTCACCCCCACTAAACAAGAATCTCGTCTCGAGATTCAAGCGTAGGGTAGGATGAAGGGGAAACGCAAACTAGTACAATCTTCACGATCCAGGGTGCACTTCAGTTGAACGTTGATTCATTCACCATCATTGTCTTGATGTCTTGTTCTGAGAACTCCAACTAATCATGACAACGAGAGGAAAGGAAAGACCCTAAAAGAATCGTTCTTCTCGAAGGTCGAACAACTCAGGATTAACTCACGGAATGGGACATAGCAACATCTCTCGAGCTGAGAGACGAAGCATACCTCTGGAGGGATGGAGTGGAGCAGGTGACGAGGTTCACTAGGTAGACAACAATTCCAGACTTAAGAATGTGGCGATCGGTTGTCAACATAGCGAGGAGTTGAATTGCCATGATACCACGACGAAACATCCTGGAGGAGGGTGATTCGTAGATTATTATCTTGAGTGGCAAAAAGAATTACTTTTGATTCAGAGATCATTGAAACTCTTCATACCAGCCTAAGGCAATTCACAACGATCGTTTGGAGAGGGTCGGTAGAATGGCATACTCGGACTTGGACGATGTGGATTACCTTGTTGAAGACAACGTAATGGATGAACTTGCTTACCACCGGAGATGGAAGAGACCCATGGTAGAATGGCACATTGGCGGTGCAAGCTAGGAACAAAATGCAAATGCTGGGAATGATTCTGGTAACTGGGGAAGAACCCAACATCAGAGAGTGAATTCACTGTTTGAATAGGTCATAGCATTTCCGAGGAAACTGAGAGCAAACCCAGCTAGTGCCGAGGATAACACGTAGCGCTTGTGCGTGCTCTCAAGAACTTGAGCATTTCCACAATCATCAAGGTTTTACCAACATCCGTGTCAAGGGTCCTGGCCACACAACTTACTACCCTGATGAATACCGGTGGAAGATGCAGATGCAAAGGAAGATAACACTTTCTCAGATTTCACCTTAGCGAGGCCAAGGAAACAAAATCTGGATGATCGACCGAGAGACATTTAGCACTCCGCTTCTAATGTTCTCCTTGACGTGCTAGTGTAACCCATTCATAGATATGGTTTGATAACTAGAACATCAAGTAAAGGTCGGACTTCGGGAGCAATAGAATCCATAAGGAACAGTTACGGAGGTAAATCCTACGAAATCCTTATGGGGAGGTGGCCAACTTCTTCAAACAAGATACTACAATAATAGGTCTTCCGGCTGGGTGTGTTGGCCACGACATCCACTTTACCGGTTATCGAGGGACCAATATTATAGTTCTTGGGAAATATTCCAACCCATCATATCTGCCTGAGATTCAGATCTGGTTGGTGTCAGGATATTCCAGACTCATCGAGTCTAGGAAGAAAAATGAAAGTTTGCAACACAAATCGACGAGATGACGTTGCGAGATTCTCGAGGGACGAACTGCGATAGCAAGCTCCAAAACATGAGCTGGTTCTGCTAAAACATGTGAACACGCTGTCCTAGACAAACATTATCACATGGTAGTCTTACAATAAAACACTACCGAGTTCAGGTGGGGAATCATAATCGAGGATATTGAAGTCTTGTGCATGACCTAGGATTAGCACATCAACTCCTTTTCCGTGAACAAATCAATCAGTGGCTTGGTGTGCTAGGATATACATATGGAATGGAGGTTGCAAGTCTCCGAACCCCAGAATACTTCGCACGTATGCATGACTGATTTGGGATGATTCCAAAGGAAACAACATTGACTTTCTCGAGTCCACGGCGGCAACTTGCATCCAATGCACATGAACTAGAGGAAGTCTCTCCTTACATCCGAACATATGCTTCATGAGCTAGCATGAACAAATGCTTTCAAAAGTTTCCAACACTAGCTTAATGCTCAGCAAAATTATGGAGAAGGCAAGGATGTTGTCAATGGGCTCAACAACAATTCATCTGGGTTTCCTTTCAAAAGGAATTCCATAGTTAAGTGAACAAGTGATAGCATTGGTCAGACCCAAAAGATATAATGGTGTATGCTCGAAGGATCAACCACGAGTAAGACAACATTACGAATATCGTTGGTTCTGGTCTGATTGGATGATAGCCCATACTCAAATCAAAGATGGGGTAAGACAATAGGCCCAACAACTGATCACAGGGACCAATCGATGAAGATATCATCTTTCTTCAACACACACTACACAAGGATATCCCTTTGGAACGAACTAAGTCAGGCAAGCTTTTATCTTCCAACTCTCCAAGTTGTTGTCTAGCTTAACCCACTAGCTCCGAGATATCCATCATAGATTCTTGGAGAAAGGGTGGTTCACAAGAACCCGACTTGATCACGAGCTCAACATAGCAGTCAGGTGACAACCTGGTAATACTTCCGAGAAGACATTCAGAAAATCACGAACCACCGGTATGTTACTAAGCTCGAGAACAACCTCGCCTTTCAGGGCAAGACGATATGATCAAATGAGCGAGGACTTGACAAAATCCTAACTCATCAATCGAAATGTGCACCAGGAAGATGGACAAGGTAGCACGATCAATCTTAGAATGATGATTCAAGAACCAACACGTTAAGAATGAGGTTATTGTCCATTTAACTACCAAGCAACGAGGTTGCTGGGAGTATTGATTTCACACATCACAATTCATTTGTCGGTATTCCGGTTGCATCAACACGAGGGCCGAGGAATGACTAATGATGGTGAGAAGTATCACTACGTCAAAATTCATGAGAGTTGGTGCAGTTCTCATGACAATTCTGACATAAAGGGGGTAATACTCCAAGGTAGAACAGAACCAAAAGCTGGATTGGCATTTGATCTGCGGAATACAACTACTTTGACCCAATCCTAGATATGGATGAGGTACTGGAGTTTGTTTCTCCAAGTCATTCAGGACAGAATGGCTTGACGGACCACAAGGGTAATAGGCATCGATAAACGAAGGTATGCATACCCTTGACTATCAATTGATAGACGAAGGTCAGTAGACAACTAAAGAGGGACAACTCAAAGGAACATATAATTTTCTGAGTTGTGGATGCATGGTTTAGCATGTTGAACCAAGTTCAACATGTTTCTTCCGGATAACCCATGCAGAAAGGTAGAACTGGCAGAGCCACAATATATAATGGAGAACTCATCAAAAATAATCCTGTTGTGATATTTCAGTTCAACGAGGAACTTCTGCCATAAGTAGTTCATGGTATTTGGAAGAAGAAGATACCACGGACTTCAAGGACTATCGCAAAGGTTACTAATATCCTAAAGGCACTAGCAATTACTATCAACATGAAGTAGGTAGAGTGAATCTCGGGTTCAAAACCCAGAAATAGAATACCTACTAACTAAATGGCATCACGGGATGCTTTCCATAATGACGGCCAGAATCATCACACTGGGACACAAATCATGGCTAAATTACTAGATGATCCCCTAAGACACCTAGGGTCATAATACTAGCTCTAACATATATGTCAAGGCAATAAAGTACCTCAACTCACTGATTTGTGTGATTAATCTGACCAAAGGCACATCGGAGACAGGAGGAAGGGATTTGCAATGCATCAGACTCTTTGGAAACCTGGGATGACTCGGACAGCATAACGGCTGTAAATGCTCAGAAAAGATTTGAGACATTCACAAAATGGTGGCATAACCACTCAGAAGCACGATATCAAGGTTTCGAGATCAACAATTAACATACGGAAGTAGTAGAAACTGAACTCAAGCTTAAATCCAACAATCTTATAAGTCTACGGATTAGTAACACGTGATCCTGATAGAAAGAAGAGAAAGCTTAGTTCTTAATCCCCGTAGGAAAGATAAGATGACTCAGATCAGAAGGGCATAAGGTATAAGGAGTAAAAAGAGCCTTACGTTCCATCCCACAATCAATTCCCTTATATAACTAAAGAATTTCTAGACTCAACTTCGACCAGTTTGGCTTGATAATCCTACAGGCAGTCAAGCTCTGATACCAACGCTGTCAGGACCCCGACTCAATGCCACATCGATCTAGCATGTAACACCCCATATCACTTTGCGGCCTCACGCACGGTATTCCCACGGGTGTCGCCTTACCTTTGCCCGGGACCGTTTGCGTCTTTTGGCACACGTACATTATAGTGTCGCTAGCATCCATATGGTAAGGAGCCCGGGCTGACATGGCTAGTCGTAAACCCAAAGTGGCACAAACTTACAGGGACAGGCATCCATGACCCAACATCGAACGTGTCGGTCATCAGCGAGTGAATCCAGGCTGTAGCACTGGGCTAGCAGGACTCCGGTGAACCGGGCTGTAGCGGGCTAACAGGACTCCGGTATTCATCGCGTGACATTTCCCCGAAGGGACAGACACAGGAACGAAGAAGGACACATGCCGGCCAGCCTAAGTGTTCCGGAGCAGTAGCAATCTACCAAGGCTCAATGGAAACACTAGGAGACATTTCCCGGTAAGAGAGGCTACTAAAGATAAACAACTAGATAGTCAGATCCCACACATACCAAGCATTTCAATAACTTACACACAATATGCTCGATATGTGCAATACAACATGGCATCACAAAATGACTCTACGACTCAAGTATTTATTCAATAGGCTCCGAGGAGCGAGATATTACAAACATGGGTCTCATGACCCAACACTCAGAGCATACAAATCAAAGCACAAGCGGAAGCTATCATGTCTGAGTACAGACATCTATAAATGAAAAAGGCTGAGAAGCCTGACTATCTACCAGATCCTGCCGAGGGCACAAGATCGTAGCTGAGGTAACAAGCTAAACGCCGAAGTCCACGCGGAACTACTAGTGAGACTGAAGTCTCTCTGCAAAACATAAAATAGGCAAACGTGAGTACAAATGTACCCAGCAAGACTTACATCAGATCTATCTACATATGCATCATTATCAACAAGGGGGTGGAGGGGTTTGACTGCAGCAAGCCAGCTTTGACTCGGTGGCTATCCTGAACTACGACTGCAAGTAACTCTTTTGAAGTGGCGCACACGAGTCCACATATTCACCAACCAATACACCACTATGGATCCGCTCCCGTCTCCCTACGAGAACGCCATCCATAGCACTCACGCTTATCTTGCGTATTTTAGAGTATCCACTTTCACTTGTCTATGAACTGATATAAGGGGTCTACGTTTCCATATCCGAGGAATCCGGCTATTCGAATAGATAATGATAACCCTGCAGGGGTGTACTTCTTCACACACGCTCCCGCCACTTACCGCCCTGTACACATCATGTACCTCGGCAACCTTCAAGCGGAAGCCGGGCGAGGGAGTCGGCCACGACCTGACTAACCGAACAAGTCTCTAGTCCAGGTTTATCGCCTATTCGGGTTCCATCCACAAGGAGATCCGGCCGGGGTGTCGCTTACGGCCCCAAACGATGTGTGCAGGGTTCCCAAGCCCACCAACCGGGTGCCACTTGGTACACCGGGCCATTGTGCCTAGTCTGTCCCAAGCCCACCTGTACCGGGTGCCACTTGGTAGACTACTAACACTACCTACAAACACCAGAAACTAGTTGCAACTCCTGGACAGAGATCATGTTGATTAATAAGTCGAGAGGGGCACTTAAGCATTCCAATGTGTGGTAGTAGCTGGTCATGGATCACAAACACAGAACTCAGTTCCTGAGGACGGCTGCAATGAGACAACCCACCATGTACTCCTACATGGCCTCTCACCGCTACCTTTACCAAATCGTGTTCACACACTTAGCTCACACACATTGGGACATGTTCACACGCCTCTGATTCATCCCCGATGAATCAGACCTGACACAATTCTAAGCAGTAGCAGGCATGACAACAAGCATGAATGAGTAGGCACAACAGGGCTCAAACAACTCCTACTCATGCTAGTGGGTTTCATCTATTTACTGTGGCAATGACAGGTCATGCAGAGGATAAAGGGGTTCAGCTACCGCAGCAAGTAACAAATATATCGTTGTTGTCCTAATGCAGTAAAAGAGAGCAGGAGCGAAAGAGTGGGATTTTATCGGAATGAACAAGGGGGTTTTGCTTGCCTGGCACTTCTGAAGATAACATTGAGTCTTCATCAGTGTCAACGATCACATCATCGGTATCACGTCTATCGAGAGGGGACAAATACCGGCAACACAGAAGGGAACACAATCAATGCAATGCACAATATGATGCATGATCATGACATGGCAAAATGAATGTGTTTTGGGCTAATGCAACTAGCAACAGATTAAATGAAGTTGGTTTGAATACAAGACTCAAATTCAAACTCCATATGTGATTATTCAAATGCCATTTAATTGATTTGTGCTAAACAGCAGCTATAAGTTGTTCTAACATGCATGAAAATGGTACAGATGGATTCCTTGAATTTTTCTGATAATTTTTCATATATAAATTATTTAATTTGGAGTTACGGTTAATTTTCTATGATTTTTAGAAGTTTTAGCTATTTTCTGGAATTTATAAATCATTTCCTAATTTATTTTAATTCCAGAAAGGAATTATTGCGTCAGCATGACCTCATGCTGACCTCAGCAGGTCAACGGGCGCCGTCCAGGTCAAACTGACCTGTGGGACCCATATGTCAGCGTCACAGTTAGTTAACAGGGGGTTATCTGCTTAATTAAAGGATTAGGGGGGGGTCGGGGCCCACTGGTCAGTGTTAGTGGCTAATTAGGTTTAGTTAATGGCCTGGGGCCCACACGTCAGTGAGAGAGAGGGGAGGGTCAAACCGGGCAGTGGGTCAACCCACGCCGGTCAAGGGTCAACGGTCGCCGGCGTTTAGCCGCCGGCGAGTCCCGACGCGGTGGTGCGCTGCGGAAATGGCCTACAGAGCGCCGTTTGGCGCGCGGAGCACGACTACGGGATGCGGACGCTCGTCCGCATCCAACCAGGGTGGTGGCGCGGCCGGGGAGTGGCCGGAGAGTGGTCGGCGACAAGCTTTAGCGGCGGCCGGAGTTCGGCGTCAGTGAGGACGGCGCTGCGGTGTGCAAACGAGACGGTTGTCGCGCTAGTTTTACTCTACGGGACGTAACGAGTGCAACGGACGCATGCGTGGGACCAAAAGGTCACCGGGGCTTCACCGGCGACGAGCCCGTGCGGCAGAGCGTCTCGGCTCCGGTGGAGGGAGCGGCTGGAGCTCGAAATCGGACATGGGGTTAGGGGGAAACGAAGGCGGGGCTTACAGGGGGTCGATTGGAGGGCCCAGCGGCTCGGGGGAGACGTCGGAGGTGGCGAGCGGGCGCCGGCGATCTCGGGCGGCCGGAGATGGGGAAGACGGCGTGGGCGGCGATGCAGGGCTCCCGGCGTTGCGTAGCTCCATGGAGAGGTCGGGGGCGTCGAGGCGGAGCCTTTGGTCACTCTGGTGGGGTGGAACGACGGTGGTGGCTACGACTGCGACGAGCGGCGGCGACGGCGGTCCTCGGTCGCGCGAGTGAGAGAGCCAGAGAAGAGAGAAGAAGGAATGGGGGAGAGTGAGAGCGGTCCAGGGGGGGTGCGTGGCATCCTCAGGGCGACGGGGAGACAAGCAGAGAGGCAGGAGGTGGCCTGGGCGTGTGCCCGCGCGCTCCGGCCACGCGCCTGCGCCTACTGGCGCGAGGAGGAAGGCGACAGGGGGGGGAAGTGGTGGGCTGGGCCGCTGCTGGGCTGCATAGTGTTGGGCCGCGGGTAAGCTGAGGTAAGTTCTCTCTCTCTGCTTTATTTCTGTTTTGTTTTATTTAATTTATTTTACCACTGTTTTGAATTTAAAATAATTCAAACAATGCCAAAAACTCCTCTGAAAATATTTATGCTGCTTAATGGACTTTTCCAAAAGCACATAAAAATGTTTCGGGGTATTTGGAAATATATTCTATATAAGTTATGAATATAGTTCCAAATGCAATTAAAGTAATGATTTAAATTCTGTGCTCAAAATATTCCTCAAAAATGTTCATTATTTTTGGTTTGGTGCAAAACCCTTGCCAAAATATAACCAACATTATTTAAGGCCATTTTGAAAACATTGAATGCATTTTCCAGGGTTCTTTGCCCCTCTTTTATTTAAGTTTTTGAGGCTTCCAAAATTCCCTCAGTTCAAATTTCAGAATTTAAACATGATGCACACATGAAGCTAACCTAGAGCATTACCAGAAGCTAGGGATGTGACAGAGTCACCCTCAAGAACTCTCTAATTCTTCTTCTTCGGGATCCACACCATCTTGATGGGAATCCTCGGAGTTGTAATTGTACTTGATGAAGTGGAACTTGATGTAGTCTTGGGAACCCACTTTTCCAAGGCCTTAGGAGCTTCTTCAAATGCATCAATTTCCTATTGAAGCTTGTCCTTGACTTTTTGCTTGTGGTCATGTGGTGGAAGATCATCTTGAGCTTGTGTCCCTTTGGAAGAAGTAGGGTCATACTTCTCTTGCTGAGGAACAAACTTCGTCTTGGGGTATTGATCTTCTTCCCACTCAACTCCATTGGCATTGAACTCTCATTCAAAACCAATACCTTGATTATTCTGGTGCCTTCCTTGCTTGCGTACAATTTCCTCGAATTCCTTACTCCCGGCAAGGCTCTTGTAAACACCTTTCTCTATAATTCCCTTCAATAAGCCATTTTCTTGCTCAAGTGTAACTTGTCTAAGAGAATCATTAGTGTAACTTGAGGCATGTAAGTGGATAAGAGTAAACGCTTGGTAATGTAAGAAGAACTTTTCTTGCGAAGATCATCATTGAATGCCTTTAAGAACTCATTCTCTTGCTCAAGGTTGAGCTTTTCAAAACGTAATTTCTCATGAGTCCTTAAAAGTTCTCGATGATCTCCTAAGATAGTTTCATGAGATAACTTAAGAGTGTTTAGTTCTTTAGTTAGAGACTCAATCTTCTCCTTATCATTGTCATTTATTTCATCATAGTATTCATCACTATAGTTGTCAACAAGTAAATAATCATCACCTAACAAGTCATCTTCATCACTATTGAAATAAACATACTCGGGGTGTGATACCTTGGACCTTTGGCCATGAAGCATCTTCCAATTCCTTCATTTGGTGAATCAAATATGTCGTAGGAGTTGGTTGACACAAGTGCTAGACCGGCAACACCTTCATCTTGAGTATATTCATATTCGGAGTGATAGCTTCTCTTGGAGTCATTGTTGGAGTCGGAGCCGGATACCCATTCACCAACATGAGCTTGATGTCTTCGTTTTGTGTAACTCCTTGATGACTTGTCCTTCCTTTCCAAATCCTTGCTTCTCCGAGGGTGTCTTGATTCATATCGATCATCCCTACTCATTCTCTCCCTTGATGGTGATTCTTTTCTTCTACTTCTTCTTTTGGGAGAATCTTCTCTTCTCTTGTGGTGAGCCGTACACTCATTGGAGTAGTGTCTAGGTCTTCCACAATTGTAGCAGTTTCGCTCTCGACTAGAAGATCTTTTGTCATTGTAGGACCTTGATTTGGAACTTCTCTCTTTGCTTCTATTCTTGTAGAATTTGTTGACGTTCTTCACCGTTAGGCTCAATTCTTCATTAAAGGTTTGTTTCTCACTTGATGATGTGGGGGCTTCACATGAGGCTTTGTAAGCACCACTTGACTTGTTATGGAGCTCCTCCTTATCCTTGAGTGACATCTCATGAGCAACAATTCTTCCAATGACTTCCGTTGGCTTGAGATCTTTGTAATTTGGCATCATTTGTATCAATGTGCATACGTATCGTATTTTCCATCCAAGGCTCCTAGGATCTTCTTGATGATGAATTTGTCAGTCATATCTTCGCTTCCTAAGCCGGCAATCTCATTTGTGATAAGAGCAAGCCTAGAGTACATTTCAGCGACACCTTCACCATCCTTCATTTTGAACTTGTTAAGTTGACTTTGAAGCACATCCAACTTGGATTCCTTGATGGAGTCGGTACCTTCATGCATGTCAATCAAAGTATCCCAAATTTCCTTTGCATTCTCAAGGCGGCTGATTTTGTTGAATTCTTCGGGGCATAATCTGTTGAAGAGGATATCACAAGCTTGAGCATTGTAATGTAGCATCTTCAAATCATCTGCGGTAGCTTCACGATTCGGTTCTCTCCCATCAAATAATTCACCTTGCAAGCCAACACACACAATATCCCAAACGACGGGGTTATGTCCAAGAATATGCATTTTCATCTTATGCTTCCAACTAGCAAAATTAGTGCCATCAAAGTAAGGACCTCTATGGTGATAATTTCCCTCGCTAGACGCCATACTCTCCTAGGTTGTGAAACCAAGGCTATGACCACTAAAAGCTATGGAAATCAAAGCAAATGGAGACCAAAGCTCTAACAGCACTTGTAGGATCGAAAGTATGTCTAGAGGGGGGTGATTAGACTACTTGACCAATTAAAAATCTATCCTTTTCCCAATTTTAGTCTTTGGCAGATTTTAGCTATCTTAGCACAAGTCAAGCAATCTTAACACAGTTCAAGCAAGCATGCAAAGAGTCTATGAGCAGCGGAAAGTAAAGCATGCAACTTGCAAGAATGTAAAGGGAAGGGTTTGGAGAATTCAAACGCAATTGGAGACACGAATGTTTTTGTCGTGGTTCCGATAGGTGGTGCTATCGTACATCCACGTTGATGGAGACTTCAACCCATGGAGGGTAACGGTTGGGCGAGTCCACAAAGGGCTCCACCCATGAAGGGTCCACGAAGAAGCAACCTTGTCTATCCCATCATGGCCATCGCCCATGAATGACTTGCCTCACTAGCGGTAGATCTTCACGAAGTAGGCGATCTCCTTGCCCTTACAAACTCCTTGGTTCAACTCCACAATCTTTGTCGGAGGCTCCCAAGTGACACCTAGCCAATCTAGGAGACACCACTCTCCAAGAAGTAACAAATGGTGTGTTGATGATGAACTCCTTGCTCTTGTGCTTCAAATGATAGTCTCCCCAACACTCAAGTCTCTCTCATGGGATATGGATTTGGTGGAAAGAAAATTTGAGTGGAAAGCAACTTGGGAAGGCTAGAGATCAAGATTCATATGGTAGGAATGGAATATCTTGGCCTCAACACATGAGTAGGTGGTTCTCTCTCAGAAAATGTGTATTGGAAGTGTAGGTATGTTTTGATGGCTCTCTCCATGAATGAAGAGTGGGTGGAGGGATATATATAGCCGCCACACAAAATCTAACCGTTAGACGCAATTTACCAATCTCGGTGAGACCGAATGGAGAAACTCGGTCGGACCGATTTAGCAAACCTAGTGACCGTTAGGATTTTCGGTGTGACTGAGATGCAACTCGATAGGACTGATATGGTTAGGGTTAGGGCATAACGTAATATCGGTGTGACCGATTACACAAACTCGGGGAGACCGATTTTGGTAATAAGCTAACCAGAGAGTTGGTCAGGTAAACTCGGTGGGACCGATCGCTCATTTCGGTGGGACCGAAATGTTACAAAAGGAAAACAAAGAGTTTACACTGCAATCTCGGTGGGACCGATCGCTCATCTCGGTTAGACCGAAACGTTATGAAGGGAAACAGAGAGATTACAACCCCATCTCGGTGTGACCAAGATCCCTATCGGTGAGACTGATTTGCCTAGGGTTTGTAGCAGTGGCTATGACATCTGAACTCGGTGGCGCCGGATAGAAAGAATCGGTGGGGCCGAGTTTAACTTTTGATTTAGGTCATATGTGGATGTGGGAAGGTAGTTGAGGGTTTTGGAGCATATCACTAAGTACTATGAAGCAAGAACCTCATTAAACAACACCTCATCCCTCCTTGATAGTATTGGCTTTTCCTATAGACTCAATGTGATCTTGGATCACTAAAGTATAAAATGTAGAGTCTTGAGCTTTGAGCTTGAGCCAATCTTTTTGTCCTTAGTATTTTGAGGGGTCCACTTTCCTCATCCATGCCATGCCATTCATTGAGCTTTTCCTGAAATATTAATCTTGGAATAGCATTAGCTCAATGAGCTATATGTTGTTAGGAATTACCAAAACCACCTAGGGATAGTTGCACTTTCAACTCCTGGTCCCCTTGGCCGTGGTTTTGACCTTCTTCTCCGGCACATCGTAAGGTGCCGGAAATAACATCTTCGTAAGGAGTGGGGTTTCTTCGGAGGCATGAAAAAGACTATTAATCCATCCCGCTAGGTCAAGCCAGGCATGAAAAAGAAATTGATAAGAAGGCTTAGTATCCTTCCTCAAAGTGTGTTCTTAAAGACTATACCTTGATGGCTTACTGAATAGGCCTGACGCTTAAAGTTGAGCCCGCGATCTTTGGTCAAGGGTGGCGGCGTCTCGCTGCCCTTGAAGAGCACCTTCTAGATATCTTTGTGCGTTGTGCCGAAAATCCTTAGCAGCGTCTGGTGCTCGGCCGAATCGAACTCCCACAAATAACAGGTCTGGCGCTGACATGGAAGGATCCAGCGTGCAAGCATGACCTGGATCACATCAATGAGCTTAATCTTCTAGGTTATCATATTATGGAAGCACATTTGGAGCCCCGTGATCTCTTCCAAAGATCCCCAGGTCAGGCCCTTCTCTTGCCAGGAGGTAAGCCGCATCGGGACTCCAGATCGGAATTTGGGAGCCGCTACCCAGTTGGCATCGCGCGGCTCGGTGATATAGAACCACCCCGATTGCCATCCCTTCACCGTCTCTACAAAGGAGCCTTCGAGCCAGGTGGTATTGGGCATCTTGCCCACCATGGCATCTCCGCACTCGGCCTGTTGGCCGTGCACCACCTTTGGCTTACATTAAAAGTCTCCAGCCATAGGCCAAAGTGAGGCGGGATGCGGAGAAAGGCTTCGCACACAACAATGAATGCGGAGATATTGGGGATAAAGTTGGGGGCCAGATCGTGGAAGTCCAGCCCGTAGTAAAACATCAATCCATGGACAAATGGATGAAGAGGGAATCCCAGCCCACGGACGAAGTGTGTGAGAAGCACAACCCTCTCATGGGGCTCGGGGGTGGGGACGATTTTCCCTTTTGCCGGGAGTCGGTGAGCAATCGCCTTGGCTAAGTAGTCGGCTTTTCGGAGCTCCGTGATGTCCTTCTTCTTCATGAAGGAGGCCATCCACTTTCCTCCAACTCTGGATCCGAACATGATTGGGGTGCCTTCTCGAACGAGGAAAAGCTAAAAGCTTGTGTGCTAGAGATCGAGGACGGAAAGACTGAAGATGAAGAAGGGTGTGGGTAAAGGGAGAGTGTACTTATCCCCTTATAAAGGCCGCAAATATCAAGCGCCTCCCCACTAGTCCTTAAAATTCGCCTTTTCCCAAGGGTTGTATAAACGGCACGGTTGCGTCACCCATGCCCACATTGAAGAAAATCCCACGATTTGGGGACATAATCTCTGCTTTGACAAGACGTGCCAATGGTAACCGCGTCTCAAGACGTGGAGCAACAGACGAAAATCGGTTCAAAATTATGACCCGACAAGTGTAATGTCGTGTTGTAAAAAGCTGTCAGCGGATAGAACTTGTGTGAAAAAATATGTTCTCTCTGCGGTTGTGTGTGGTATGTGACAGGTCCGGATATTATCATTACATCTGAAGACTATCTTGGAGTTCAGAGAAAGGAGAACCCGCCTTGCAATTCCAAAGACAATCTGCACGCCGGACTTCTCGTCATTGAAAGCCAGGTTCAGGGGCTACTGAGGGAGTCCTGGACTAAGGGGTCCTCAGGCGTCCGACCTGTTATCCATGGGCCGGACTGATGGGCTGTGAAGACATGAAGGCCGAAGAATGCACTGTGTCCGGATTGGACTCTAATTGGCGTGGAAGGCAAGCTTGGCGACCAAAGATTCCTTCTTATTTAACCGACTCCATGTAAACCCTATATCCCCTCTGTGTCTATATAAACCGATGGGGATAGTCCGGAAAGGACAACACATATACTCATTACCATACCCACATAGGCTAGACTTCTAGGGTTTTAGCCATTACGATCTCGTGGTAGATCAACTCTTGTAACACCCATATTCATCAATATCAATCAAGCAGGACGTACGGTATTACCTCCATAGAGAGGGCCCGAACCTAGGTAAACATCGTGTCCCTTGTCTCCTGTTACCATCTATCCTAGACGCACAGTTCGGGACCCCCTACCCGAGATCCACCGGTTTTGACACCGACACATATATGGTGGCTAACATACACAAATGAGAGCGAGAAGGGAAGAAACACACGGTCGACATGCTATAAGTGATCAAGAGGTGATCCTGAAACTACTTACGTTCAAGCATAACACGAGACCGTGTTCTCTTCCCGGATTTCGCCGAAAAGAGACCATCACGGCTACACACGCGGTTGATTCATTTTAATTAAGTTAAGTGTCAAGTTCTTTACAACCGGATATTAACAAATTCCCATCTACCACATAACCGCGGGCACGGCTCTCGAAAGTTTATACCCTACAGGGGTGTCCCAACTTAGCCCATCACAAGCTCTCATGGTCAACGAAGGATATTCCTTCTCCCAGGAAGACCCAATCAGTCTCGGAATCCCGATTACAAGACATTTCGACAATGGTAAAACAAGACCAGCAAAGCCGCCCGGATGTGCCGACAAATCCTGATAGGAGCTGCACATATCTCGTTCTCAGGGCACACCGGATGAACACTACGTACAACTAAAACCAACCCTCAAGTTTCCCCGAGGTGGCGCTGCAAGTGGCTCTGTTTTGGACCAACACTCAGAGGAGCACTGGCCCGGGGGTTAAAATATAGATGACCCTTGAGTCTGCGGAACCCAAGGGAAAAGTTTAGGTGGAAAATGGTAAAACCAAGGTTGGTCCTTGCTGGAGGAGTTTTATTCAAAGCAAACTGTCAAAGGGTTCCCATAACACCCAACCGCGTAAGGAACACAAAATCAAGGAACATAACACCGGTATGACGGAAACTAGGGCGGCAAGAGTGGAACAAAACACCAGGCATAAGGCTGAGCCTTCCACCCTTTACCAAGTATATAGATGCATTAAAGTAAATAATATATAATAATGATATCCCAACATATCCATGTTCCAATATGGAACAAGCATCACCTTCACCTGCAACTAGCAACGCTATAAGAGGGGCTGAGCAAAAGCGATAACATAGCCAAACAACGGTTTGCTAGGAAAGGTGGGTTAGAGGCTTGACATGGCAATATGGGAGGAATGATATAGCAAGTGGTGGGTAGCACGACATAGCAATAGAGCGAGCAAGGTATGGTCATCTTGTCTGCAAAGTTCTCAGAGTTGTCGAAAGCTTGATCCTCGTTAGCGTAATCAACAGGTTCCTCGGTCACGTACTCTTCTCCCGGCTCTACCCAAAGCAAGAACACAAGCAAAGGACCAACAATCAATCATGATGCAATGCACAAGCAACATGATGCAATACATGGCATGATATGCAAGACATGATATGCAATGCATATGCGTGCTCCGGAAGGAAAACAAAGATCAAGGCATAACCTTGGCAAACCAAGTGTGCCGCTGGAAAGATGAGATGATTTTGGTTGAAATCGATATAAAAATCACTGGAATGGATGCATGGTTTGCAAATGGCAAGCAAAACAAGGTTGATGCTATTCTGCAATTAACAGCACGCTGCCACTTAGAATGCAACAAGAAACTAAGCTACTGCACTCCAACATAACAAAAAAGCATATGTCAGTGATGTACAAGAGATGCTTGACAAAACATGAACAGTGAGCTACGGCTAAATCACACAAGAGCAGGTTCAAACAAGCATGGCAAAAGTGCAAAAGATATCAACATCACAGACTTAGTGAAAATACTAACATGTCAAAAAAACATCAGGAAGCACTATTTAGAGCAAGAAAACAACATGCTAGAGAAACATATCATATCAAACAAAGGCTTGGCATTATTCTACTAAATGCATTAATCAAAAGCCCCTTACTGATTATGAGCCAAAAAGGCACAAAAGATATGATGGCACCCATGTAAACATAGCAAGTTTTATTAACAGTTTCAGACTTAGCAGAAAAACAGAGCATGTTATAAACAGAATTATGATAGCAACTTTGCGAGCTCAAACCACTCACCACAAAGCATTTCATGAGAAAATAAGCATACCAATAGCAAGATGACATATTCATGAAGCTAACCATGGCAAGATCAAGTTCATAGGATGCATGGATCACTAGCAACAACCATGGCAAAATGGATTAGCATGTTAACATTCTGCCAGGAACATTTTATAGAAAAAGTAGAGCAAGAACAAGACATGATAGACAACTCCATAATTGCAAAGGGGGCATGGATGGATATAGCATAACCACATGTCCAAAATATTCTTACTGAAGTATCTCAAAATAAGCATGGATCTCACTGTAGGATCAAGTAAACATGGCATCAAAATAACATCAGGAAAAGGACTTAGCAAAATCCTAAGTCCCTGAAAAGAGCAACATTGTGAAGCCTAGTTTGCATGCTTGTGCTAGTCACCACCTAGATCACAAAAATACAAGACAATCACCCTTGTAAAGACGACATGATGTCGTTCAAAACTCATGTAGACCTCAAGCTCATATGATGCACACATCAGAAGCAACAAAAATGATAAAACCTCATGATCTGATAAGTAACAGCAGTTAACATTTTGTAGCACTCTTGCATCAAAGACAATGGCATCATAATGAACATTAACATGCATGGAAATGCTTCTGCCTAGAAGAGCTCAACGAGATGAACAATTTGATATATCATATGCATGGAATGGAGCTACGGTCACCGACATACGATGTGATGAAGGGAGCATAAAATTATTATAGAAAAGGACTTTGAGGAATTCGGGGTCAACCTCTCCCGATCTGGATCTAGGGTTCATCGCCGGCATTCGAACCGAGGTTGAACCGAAGCTCGCCGGAGATGGAGAGAGGTCATCGGGGAAGTCGGGGGAGATGGCCGGAGTTGGGGCGCGGCCGGATCCGAGCGGCGGAGCGGCGTGGTGGCGGCGGCGAGGCGCGCTGGCGGCGACGGGCTGGTGCGGTGATGCGGGGAGGAGCGATGGCGGCGCGGCGGTGGAGATCGGCGGCCGGATGGCGCGGGAGGCGGCGGACATG
>NC_041384.1:239684093-239761969 GCF_002162155.2 Triticum dicoccoides | reverse complement strand
GGCGGACATGCGGCGGGAGGAGGCAGGCGGCGGCGCGCGGCGAATGGGCCGCGGGGGCGGCCTCGGGCCCGAGCGGGCCGGTGGCGGCGGGCGGAGCTGGCGGGAAGGCAGGACACGTGGCGGCACGCGGTTCATTGGTGGCAGCAGCGCGGACGTGTCCGGTGGCGCGATGTGGAGGGAGACTGGGGTTTGGACCCGGATTTCGGGGGAGATGCACATATTTATAGGTAGAGGTAGTTTGGAGTGTCCAAATGAGGTGTAATTTTTGCCCACATGATCGTGATCCAACATCGGAGGACATGGAGATGGTTTAGATGGGTTATTGGGCCATTTTGGAAGCGTGTTGGGCTGCAACACACAAAAGGCCTTTGCGGTTACCCGGTTAACCGTTGGAGCATCAAACCGCCTCCAAATGGAACGAAATTTGACAGGCGGTCTACCGGTGGTGTCCCAAGGCCACTTGGCAAATCTCGGTCCATTCCGAGAACGTTTAACGCCCGCTCACGAAAAGAGACAAGAGGGGTGCGCCGGTGCATGTAGGAGTGTCGGATTGCGAAACGGATAATGGGGAAAAATGCTCGGATGCATGAGACGAACACGAATGCAAATGCGATGCACATGATGACATGATATGAAATGCATGACATGAACAAAATGCAAAACAAAAGACAAAAACCCAACCACGAAGGGAATCTCATAACTTAAAGCCGAAAATGGCAAGAGTCGGAGTTACAAATATGGCAAGTTACATCCGGGGTGTTACAACACTCCACCACTACGAGAGGATCTTGTCCCGAGATCTAGGACTGAAAGAACTCCGGACATTCGGAATGGAGGTGATCCTCGTGGTCCCAGTTGGCTTCTCGGTCGGAATGGTGTGACCACTTCACTTTCAGGAATTTGATAGACTTGTTGCAAGTCTTGTGCTCAGTTTCTTCAAGAATAGCCACGGGATGCTCATGATAAGACATGTCTTCTTGGAGATCAATCTCTTCGAAGTTGATGGTGCGCTCAGGAGTCTTGAAGCACTTGCGAAGCTGTGACATGAAACACACCGTGCACATTTGCGAAGTTGGACGGAAGCTCAAGTTGATAGGCGAGGTTGCCACGTATCTAGGGGCAAGCTTCCCTTTGATACCGAAGCGACGAGTACCTTTCATTGGAGAGACGCGGAGGTAGACATGGTCTCCAATCTCAAAAGCCAAGTCATGGTGCTTGCTATCATAGTAACTCTTCTGACGTGATTGCGCGGCTTTGAGATTTTCAAGGATGACTTTGCACATTTCTTCAGCTTCTGTGATTAAGTCATTTCCAACAAGTTGGCGTTCACTAGTCTCTGACCAATGGAGAGGAGTACGACATTTTCTGCCATAAAGAATCTCGAATGGGGCCTTGCCCGAACTTGCTTGGAAACTGTTGTTGTAGGAGAACTCGGCATAGGGAAGACAATCTTCCCACTTCATACCGAAGGAAATGACCCAAGCCCTGAGCATATCTTCAAGGATTTGATTGACTCGCTCGACTTGGCCACTAGTTTGAGGATGGAAAGTTGTGCTGAAGCGAATGTTGGTGCCCATGGCCTTCTGGAAGGAGTCCCAGAACTTAGATGTGAAAATGCTTCCACATCTGAAGATATCAATTGCGGAATGGCGTGCAAAGAGACAATCCTGGAGGTGTATAGCTCTGCCAGCTGAGCTGCTGTGATAGATTCTTTGATTGGAAGGAAATGAGCCACTTTAGTAAGCTTGTCGATGACAACAAAGATAGCATCATTTCCACGCTTGGACTTGGGAAATCTAGTCACAAAATCCATTTAAATATGGTCAAACATCCATTCAGGAATAGCAAGAGGTTGGAGGAGACCAGCTGGTCGTTGGTGTTCTGCTTTCACTCTTCTGAAGACATCACATTCATTCACAAATTTAGAAATTTCTCACTTCATTCGAGTCCACCAATACGACTGCTTGAGGTCATGGTACATCTTCGTACTTCCAGGATGAATGGATAGGAGGGAATTGTGCACCTCATTCATAATGACTTTCCTTAGATCACCTTTAGGAACCACAATCCGGTCCTCGAAGAATAGAGTGTCCTTGTCATCAATGCGATAGCACTTGTATTTGGGTTGGCTCTTGGCAATCCCATTTTCACCTTCTTCACCATGGAATCCAGGAGTTGTGCCTCGCGAATTTGATCTTCCAAAGTAGGAGAGACTTGGAGGTTGGCAAGAAAGCCTTGAGGAACAACTTGGAGATTCAGTTTGCGGAAAGCTTCACAAAGGTCCGATTGGAAGGGCTTGAGAATTAAGCTGTTGCAGTAAGCCTTCCTGCTCAAAGCATCTGCCATGACATTGGTCTTGCCTGGAGTTTATTCAATACTCGGATTGTATAATTGAATCATTTCGACCCAACGAGTCTGCCTGAGGTTGAGGTTGGGTTGAGTGAAGATGTACTTGAGGCTCTTATGATCTGTGAATATGTCCACTTTCCTTCCCAACAAGAGATGTCTCCACATTAATAATGCATGGACAACTACCACCACCTCAAGGTCGTGAGTGGCATAGTTCCTTTCGTTGGGCTTCAACTGACAAGAGGTATAAGCCACAACTTTCTTCTCTGGCATTAACACAGCACCGAGACGTTGCGGGGAGGCACCACAGAAAACCTCAAATGGCTTGGATTCTTCAGGAGGAGTCAAGACATGAGTTGTGACCAACTTCTCTTTGAGGGTGTTGAAAGCAACGTCACATTCAGGCGTGCAAACATACTTGACATGCTTCTGGAGGAGGTTGGAAAGAGGCTTTCCAATCTTAGAGAAATTCTCAACTAATCTTCGACAACAACTTGCAAGCCCAAGAAAACTACGGAGCTGCTTGACATTCTGAGGAGGTTCCCAATTCACAATTGCAGACACACCTTCTCGGGTTTAACAGCGATGCCTTTGGCGGAGATGATATGACCAAGGTAAAGAACTTTGTCAAGCTAGAACTCACACTTGGAAAACTTCGCATAGAATTGATGCTCTCTGAGTTTGTCCAGCACCAATCTCAAATGCTTGGCATGATCCTCCTTATTCTTGGAAAATACCAATATATCATCGAGATACACTAGGCCGAAATCATTTGTGTAGGGGTTGAAGATGAAGTTCATCATGCGAGAGAACGTTGGAGGAGCATTGACAAGGCCGAAAGACATGACAGTATATTCATAAGAACCACAGCTTGTTCTGAAGGCTGTCTTGGGAATATCTTGTTCACGAATGCGAATCTGATGATAACCCATACGGAGGTAAAGCTTGGAGAATACTTTGGCACCTTTAAGTTGCTCAAAAAGCTCATTGATGTTGGGAAGTGGATACTTGTTATTTATTGTCTTCTTGTTCAATGGACGATAGTCGACGCAGAGTCCTTCCGTTCAATCCTTATTCTTGACAAAAAGAACACCACAACCACATGGATATGAACTCGGTCTGATCAGACCCATACGCTCTTGTTCATCGAGTTGTTTCTTCAACTCCTTCAACTCCTCTGGTCCAAGCTTATAAGGATGCTTGCAAACAGGTTCCGTGCCAGGCTCAAGATCGATAACGAATTCAACTGGCCGGTGAGGAGGCATTCCCGGAAGCTCTTCTGGAAAGACGTCTTGGTATTCACAAACGACTGGAATATGAGAGATGGCATTCAACTGGCCCTTCTCATTAAGAGAAAACAGTCGAATGGTATCATCATGAGCGGCATAGATGATCACATCCTTAGAAGAGTGTGTCAATTGAATCTGCCTGGCCGCACAATCAAGCTGAGCCTTGTGCTTAGAAAGCCAGTCCATGCCAAGAATTAAATCAATATCTGAGTCACCAAGAACAATTAGAGAAGACAGAAATTTATAGTCGCCCATCTCGATAGACACATCCGGGACGCAATTATTAGATGTCATTTGCTTACCCGGGGACACAATCTTCAACGGGAAAGGAATCTTTTTTGTCACAAACTCATGTTGGCAACAAAAGGTCTTGAAATGAAAGAAAGCGATGCACCAGTATCAAACAATATTTTTCAGGAAAGGAGTTAACTAGAAGGTTACCCATGATCACTTCTGAAGAATCCTCTGCTTGAGATGCGTTCATCATGTTCACCTTAGCATGCTTGTGATTATGCTTGACCACTGCATTGCTGGAAGATCTCACAGGAGGAGGAGGCGGAAGGTGCCTCTGGTTGAAACACTTGTTTGCATAGTTCCCTTTCTGATGACACTTGTTGCAAGTAACCTCTGACAGCGGATGATGATAAGGAGCACTCGACCTTGGATTTTGAGACTGAGCTTTGTTCTAATAGCCTGGGTTGGGTGGGTGAGAAGATCCATTGCCACCTTTGCTCTTCTACTGGTAGGGCTGGCGAAACGGAGGAGGAGGCAACCAGAACTTCTGTTGCTTAGCTGCCACTTGTGATGAAGAAGAAGATTGAACTGCATCCCTGACTCTCTTATTAGATGCCTCACACTTGAGCTGAGCAGCTTCTTGCTTTAGTGCCATGTTATAGAATTGATCGAACTTTGTCGACTCAAGAAGCACTAGAGCTAACTGCGGATCCTCTCTGAGGCCACCTCTGAATTGATAGATCACACTCTTTTCATCAGGGACGTCTTGTTTAGCAAAGTGAGCGAGTTTCTGAAACTGGATATTGTATTGATACACGGACATGCTGCCTTGCTTGAGATTGCGGAACTCCTCACGCTTGCTCTTAACAACACTTGGTGGGTTGTGATGAGCTATGAGGTCTCGGCCGAAATCATCCCAAGTAATCGCACGACCTCCTCTGGAATCTCTGTATTGTTGAAACCACTCAGCAGCTTGGTCCTTGAGTTGAAACAAAGCAAACTTGACAAAGTCCTCAGGCCTGACATTGCTACATTCAAAATGTTTGCAGATGTCCACGAGCCAGTCATCGGCATCTCTGGCCTCGGCACACTTGCTGAAGGACTTCGGCTGGTTTGCGAGGAACTGGTTGAGGGTAGCAAACTGAGGCTGATTGTTGCCTTGGCCTTGATTTCCTTGGTTGTCTTGCCCATGGTTGCGCTCTTGCAATAGTTGCAAAAGCATATGAGTGTTGGCGTTGGTGGCTGCCATGACATCTTGCCATGCCTCCGTAGGTGGAGGTTCGACTGATCCCCATCATTGCGGTCCAGATTCTGACGCGTTGGAGGAGCCATCCTGAAGAGGTTGACATCCGTTAGCATCTTGAAAGACATATATTCAAGCTGAATCAATGGATCGAAATTGCAACATATAGTCTTAACATTCGAACAAGGATGAACGAATGAATTCCAAAGTAAATCATCACACATCCACTAAGTTGAGAAGCCACTTAGATAAAGGTAGATGAATAAAGCAACAAGGTATGGATATGAACAAATAAGTGGTAAGCATTACCCAATCACAACCAAATATCCGCGGGAAGAAATACTAGAGCTACTTGAATTCCCACCTATAAAACTCCCGAAACTTTCTGGTTATGCAATTAGGTGTTGGGGATATTGGGGAATCATAATATCTCACCAAAACTAACAATTTCTACATCCAGCTGTATCCATCCTTCAACACATAACCAAGAAACCTTCGGAAATCATGTACCTCAACCTTCGAAAAGCATCCGTTATACGAGTTATGGCAATACTACCGAACTCCCGCCCCAGTACTGGGTGGCGTCGAGGTTAGCACACCAACAACTACATAAAAGAGATTTTCGATGTCGGCGAACTCAGGTATTCCAGAACTGCAACGATAAAATTGTGACGACAACACCTCGGAGCTCAACTCCCCGGGACACTGCCACAACCCCTAAATGTCAGGAGGCACCAAGAACAATGTTCTCGTCACAAGACTATCAGAACGATTCCAAGATACCCACGTGATCCAATAAAGAATTAGTGAAATTTGAGGAGAGGAGAGTCAAAACTTCTACGTCAGGAGGCCTCACTAGAGCGACGAAGGGACTGATGAGTAAAAAGAATCCTACTCTCTGATATATAAAATCCTAAGACTCAAAACATTTTTTTCTAGACTCAATAACGTCAGCGATTCGATCAAGCAGGGGGCTCCTAAGTCGGGGCTGGCTCTGATTACCAACTTGTAACACCCACAATGCGGCTATATCTCACACGTGTCGGGGCACGACTTAGAGGCATTGCTGCATGGTAGGCTTGTCGCAAGAGGGGTAATCTTTACACATCCCATGTACTGAATAAGAAAGGGATAAAGAGTTGGCTTACAATCTTCACTTCATACATCATCCAAGGTATAAACAAAGGTCCGAATACGGAACCAAAAAAAGAAATACAACCCCAAAAGCTAGATCCCCGATCATCCCCACTGGGCTCCACTACTGATCATCTGATGCATGAGATGAACATGAATGCAAATGTGATGCACATGATGACATGATATGAAATGCATGACATGAACAAAACGCAAAAAAAAGAAAAAAACCCAACCACGAAGGGAATCTCAAAACTTAAAGGGAAGAGATAACCACAAGTGGAGCCGGTGGAGTTACAAATATGGCAAGTTACATCCGGGGTGTTACAATAGGCAACTACCATTTTTTATCTTTTCTTAACAAATTAGGTTAAGCAACAAGGTTATCTAGATGTGCAACTATGTGAACAACCTATATGATGCAAACAATAACAACAACAAGTGCAATCAAGAGAAGCAACACAACAATAGCTTGCTCAAAGTAAAGGGAAGAGATAACCACAAGTGGAGCCGGTGGAGATGAGGATGTGTTACCGAAGTTCCTTCCCTTTGGGGGAAGTACGTCTCCGTTGGAGCGGTGTGTCAGGACCCCGACTCAATGCCACATCGATCTAGCATGTAACACCTCATATCACTTTGCGGCCTCACGCACGGTATTCCCACGGGTGTCGCCTTACCTTAGCCCGGGACCGTTTGCGCCTTTTGGCACACGTATATGACAGTGTCGCTAGCATCCATATGATAAGGAGCCCGGGCTGACATGGCTAGTCGTAAACCCACAGTGGCACAGACTTACAGGGACAGGCATCCATGACCCAGCATCGAACGTGTCGGTCATCAGCGAGTGAATCCAGGCTGTAGCACTGGGCTAGCAGGACTCCGGTGAACCGGGCTGTAGCGGGCTAACAGGACTCCGGTATTCATCGCGTGACATTTCCCCGAAGGGACAGACACAGGAACGAAGAAGGACACATGCCGGCCAGCCTAAGTGTTCCGGAGCAGTAGCAAGCTACCATGGCTCGGTGGAAACACTAGGATACATTTCCAAGTAAGAGAGGCTACTAAAGATAAACAACTAGATGGTCAGATCCCACACATACCAAGCATTTCAATAACATACACACAATATGCTCGATATGTGCAAATACAACATGGCATCACAACATGACTCTACGACTCAAGTAATTAATCAATAGGCTCCGAGGAGCGAGATATTACAAACATGGATCTCATGACCCAACAATCAGAGCATACAAGTCAAAGCACATGCGGAAGCTTATCATGTCTGGGTACAGACATCTATAAATGAAAAAGGCTGAGAAGCCTGACTATCTACCAGATCCTGCCGAGGGCACAAGATCGTAGCTGAGGTAACAAGCTAAACGTCGAAGTCCACGTGGAACTACTAGTGAGACTGAAGTCTCTCTGCAAAAACATAAATTAAGCAACGTGAGTACAAATGTACCCAGCAAGACTTACATCAGAACTAACTACATATGCATCATTATCAACAAAGGGGATGGCGGGGTTTAACTGCAGCAAGCCAGCTTTGACTCGGTGGCTATCCTGAACTACAACTGCAATGTAACTCTTTTGAGGTGGCGCACACGAGTCCACATATTCACCAACCAATACACCACTATGGAACCGCTCCCGTCTCCCTACGAGAACGCCATCCATAGCACTCACGCTTATCTTGCGCATTTTAGAGTATCCACTTTCACTTGTCTATGAACTGATATAAGCAACCCAGAAGTCCTTTTCCGCGGACACGGCTATTCGAATAGATGATGTTAACCCTGCAGGGGTGTACTTCTTCACACACGCTCCCACCACTTACCGCCGTTTACACGACATGTACTCGGCAACCTTCAAGCGGAAGCCCAACGTGGGTGTCGGCCACGGCCTGCCTAAACACTCAAGTCTCTAGTCCAGGTTTATCGCCTATTCGGGTTCCATCCATGAGGAGATCCGGCCGGAGTTTCGCTCACAGCCCCAAACGATGTGAACAGGGTTCCCGAGACACCAAACGGGCGCCCGGTACACCGTGCCACGTGCCTACCGCATCACAGCCCACCCCTACGGTCAGCGCTGCGCACGGCCTCCAGCATACTACAAACACCAGAAACTACTTGCAACTCCTGGACAGAGGACAAGGGTGATTAAGAAGTCGAGAGGGTCCATTGGTTTCGGGCCCAATGCGTGGTAGTAGCTGAATCATGGATCACAAACACAGAACTCAGTTCCTGAGGACGGCTGCAATGAGACAACCCACCATGTACTCCTACATGGCCTCTCACCGCTACCTTTACCAAATCGTATTCACACACTTAGCTCACACACAGTAGGACATGTTCACACACCTCTGATTCATCCCCGATGAATCAGACCTGACTCAACTCTAAGCAGTAGCAGGCACGACAAACAAGCATGAATGAGTAGGCACAACAGGGCTCAAACAACTCCTACTCATGCTAGTGGGTTTCATCTATTTACTGTGGCAATGACAGGTCATGCAAAGGATAAAGGGGTTCAGCTACCGCAGCAAGTAACAGATGAATCGGTGTTGTCCTAATGCATTAAAAGAGAGCAGGAGCGAGAGAGTAGGATTGTATCGGAATGAACAAGGGGGTTTTGCTTGCCTGGCACTTCTGAAGATAACATTGAGTCTTCATCAGTGTCAACGATCACAACGTCGGAACATCGTCTGCCGGGAGGGAACAGATACCGGCAACAAAGAAGAAATACAATCAATGCAATGCACAATATGATGCATGCTCATGACATGGCAATATGAATGTGTTTGAGCTAATGCAACTAGCAACAGGTTAAATGAAGTTGGTTTGAATCCAAGATTCAAATTCCAACTCCATATATGATTATTTAAATGCCCTTTAATTGTTTTGTCCAAAACAGAGGACAAACATTGTTCAAACATGCATGAAAATGGTACAGATAGATTCCTTGAATTTTTCTGATAATTTTTCATATATAAATTATTTAATTTGGAGTTACGGTTAATTTTCTATGATTTATTGAAGTTTTAGCTATTTTCTGAAATTATTAAATCATTTAAGATTTATTTAAATTCCAGAAAGGAATTATTGCGTCAGCATGACCTCATGGTGACGTCAGCAGGTCAACGGGCTGGTCCAGGTCAAACTGACCTGTGGGCCCTGCGTGTCAGTGTCTGGACTAACTAACCTAATTAAATTAACCCTAACTAACTTGGTTAGCCGGGCGGGGCCCGCATGTCAGTGGGAGAGAGGGGAGAGTCAAACCGGGCAGTGGGGTCACACCCGGGTCAAACTCGCCGGAGTTGACCCGAGGCTCATCGCCGGCGAGGCCAGGGACGGCGGAGAGCGTCGGGATTCGCCCTCCGATGACCAAAAGGGCGGCGGAGGGGCTCTACGGGATGCCCAGGCTCGCGCGCATCTAACAGGGCAAACGGGAGAAGCTAGGGTGGCCGGAGGCGACGGCAATCATGACGACGGCGGCGGCCGGAGTTCGGGTGAGGCGCGAGCGGTGGCTACGGTACACCACAGGAGCAATAGACTAGGGTTTTGGGATCCTGGCGTGGTGCTGAGCACGGTGGTGTGCTTGGACGTGACGCGCGTGAGCTCTAGCCACGGCGACCTCGTGGCCGGCGACAATGGGCTCTCGGGCTCGGCGGAGACGATGGATACGGCACGAAATCGAGCGAAAAGACGGAGGGGAAACGAAGAGGAGCTCACGTCGAGTCTGCAGGGGTGGTCAGTGGGCTCGGGGAGGCTGCGAGGCGAGCGCGGGGTCGCCGGCGATCTCGGGGCCGGAGCTTGAAGACGATGAAGAAGGTGGTGATGCAGTGCGTCCGGCATAGCTTGGCTCTGCATAGGTGATGAGGACGACGCTGCGGTCCTTCTGGATTGGTCGGCGAGGCGAGTGGTGGTCGGTGGCCGTGGCTATGGCGAGCGGCGGCGACGGCGACTCTCGGGTGAGCTCGGGGAAGAGAGTCAGGGGAGGGAGAGAGGGTGCAGCGAGTGAGGGAGAGGGGCGAGGGGACATGGGGCGTCGCGGACGGGGTCCAGGGCGACGAGAGGAAGGCGGCAAGCAGGAGGTGGCCGGGGCATCGCCAGCGCTCGCCACCGAGCTGCTTCGGGGCGAGGGGAGGAAGACGACAGGGGGGGAACGCCTGGTGGGCTGGGCCGCACAGGAGCTGGGCCGGCTGGGCTACCAGGTGAGCGCCAGGTAAGGTTTCTCTCTCCCTCTTTTATTTCTATTTAATTCTGTTTTCTATTTTCTGTAGTTTGTTTTGATCTAGTTTTAGACACTAAATCATTTTTATTGCTTCTGATATTTATGGTAGGGACTAGTAGGATTATTCCAAAGCCCTTCATCAAAGATCAGAATTATTGGACATATATTAATTAATTAAGAAATATATATCCAATGCAAATAGTTATTTATTTAATTCAAAGGCCCAAAATAATTAACTCTGAGATACCAAAAATATTGTTTTGAGTTTTACCTCTTTGCAATATTTTCAGAGGCTAAGAGGAACATTTTCTTGGACTTCTTTGAGAAGATTTTAATGTTGATCATTTTTAGAAGGTTTCTGAGGCTTTGAAAATCCCTCAATTCAAATTTCAGTTGAATTAAAACATGATGCTCACATGAGGTCTGGCCTAGTGCATAACAGGACCAGGGATGTGACACGGTGTGGAGGCACAATGCTCCCTAAGAAGCCACTAGGGCCACTGTATTCTCCTCACGCCCTCACACAAAGCGAGATGTCGTGATTCCACTAGTGGTTCCCTTGAAGGCGGCGACCGAACCTTTACAAACAAGGTTGGGGCAATCTACACAACTTGATTGGAGGTTCACCACAATGGAATGTGGCTCCAAGGTGACCTCAACCGTCCAGGGTGCTCTAACACCCGAGAGTAACAAGATCCTCAAGGGATTAGTGGGGGAATCAATTTTTTCTTGGTGGAAGTGTAGATCCGGGCCTTCTCAACAAATCCCTAGAAAATCAACAAGTTTGATTGGCTAGGGAGAGAGAACAGGCGAAAATGAGCTTTGGAGCAACAATGGAGCTTGGGGGAGGAAGACCTCCTTTTTGTAGTGGGGGAACAAATCCAACCGTTATCCCTTCCCCAGCCCACACAGAGCGGTACTATCGCTGGGGCAGCAGTACTACCGCGAGCCCTAGTGGTATTGCCGTGAAGACTGAGAGCAGGGGCCCTGAAGGGGGAAGGGGAACGAGAGCGAGAACCCAGGCGGCACTACCACTCGTTGGCGGTACTACCGCCACTACTACCGCACAACCCGACACAATAAGCGACGCTCTCAAATCGAGGCGGTAATAGCACGGCACCGAAGTGGTACTACAGTCGAGAGCCCCCAGGCGGTACTACCTCTGATGTACGGTGGTACTACTGCCTCTGGCTCTGGGCGTTACTGCCGCTCGATGCCATGGTACTACCGTTGGTTCACTATCAAGCCCACTTCCGAGACAACGAAGGATCATCCAAAGATGCGGGAAAGAGTTGGGGTGCAATATAGATGTGTACGTGTTGATTCCACCCTAGCCTTTCTAATACGGACCCTCTCTTGATAGTACGGTGTCTCCTACGACTCAAGTCCACCAAAACCGAAACGAAAGAGACTACACCGTCTTCACTTTGAGCTCTGAGGGGAAAGAATCGTCTCGTGCCAATGAATGAATATCTGAAATGCTCAATGCACACAATTAGTCCGCAAAAGTATTGTCATCAATCACCAAAACCACTTAGAGAGGGACATGCCCCAAAAATCTCCCCCTTTTGGTGGATTGATGACAACATGGGATTTTCATAGAGAAATAACAAGAGAGTAAGCAAACCCCAGAGACTACAAAATATAGACGGGCTCCCCCTAGATGTGTGCATTTAGTTAGGAGTGCCTTTGGAATGCAAAGTACGCACATTAGGATGAAAACTCTCCCTATATTTTATAGCCTAACAACACTTGCATCTAAGATAAGACACAAATAAGATAGGATGCAAGGAGTAGTAGGTGAGTATAATAGGATCAATTTAAGCATGCAACTCACAAACTACCAAAGTACTAGACATACATTAGATAAGCATAAGATAGGATAGCATACGTCTCACACCATATGACACGGTAACTAGGCCTCACAGACACAAACCAAACCAAAGCAAATGACGAGAAAAAGAGTTTGTGAGAGAGAGAAAGACAAGGCAAATAAGACACACTCGCAACTCGACAAATCCCTAAACTCTCTCCCCCTTTGGCATCGAGACACCAGAAGGGCAAAGAGTGATGCTACAGTCACAGGTGATAGCCAAGCCGACGATCTCCATCATCACATCCCCGCGTGATCACCCGCTCATCCATCCTCGGCAGACGACTGCTCAGTGTCTGAATCTATCCATGGGCAGTGCCGACAGACCCACTCCTCCTCGTTAGTGACCTTGTCCTCTGATCCACTAGAAATCTCTGCACCTCGGTGGCGCATCAGGACATTGTGGCGGCTGCGTGACTTCTTCTCAGCCACATGGGCCATATACTGCCTATGAGACTCGATGCAGAATAGCTTCTTCATCTTGCGCTTGAGATTCTTTGCCCATGAGGGCTCCACACCAGAGGGTTCATATTCCTCATCATCCTCAGCCTCTGCCTCCACCTCGACCTCGTCAGCACCTGACGGAATCCCAGACTCTGAAGTAGGAGCGTTGCAATGCTCCTTCTGTCTCAGACGCTTAATCTTGTGAGAGACCATCCAACAAGACTCAAGGATAGGTGTGCGCCCATGCCTTCTCAATGAGCAACATCAGGTAGGGGGCGTAGATGGGCCACTTGCGCTCAATGATGGCAGAGAGGAGCTCTGACCACATGACATGGGAAATATCCAAGGTCTCCCCTGTATTGTTATCCTTCTCATGCTGACAAAACAGAAGCATATCCACGAGGTACGAATGTACTATATCCAAGTACCTAATGAGAGGAAAAAGAGTCTCTCTTAAGATGCGATGAAGGATGTCCAGAAACGGAAACAGCTCATAGGTCTTCTTCTCTGTCCCGGGGTGAATTTTCACAGTGTTGTACAGTCAGAGTGCTTGCTTGTGAGCAGAAGTTTCATTCTTTTGTGGAAGAAAGCCAAACCGGGTTGTCAAGTCCTTGGTCTTCAACACCCAACAGTTCCATGAACGAATTCCACTTGATTGAGAGAAGTCTGCCATTTGTCATCCACGTCAAAGTTCGTTCCTCATCAGTGCCAAAGTGAACCGTGGCATAGAACTGAGCCACCATACCTGCATCAAAATCCTTGTTGAACTCCATGATCTTGAGAATGTTCAACTGAGCACACATATCCAGTGCCTCGCCAAAGTAGGCACGATCCGTCACCATATGCGCAGTGTCGATGGAGCGCACATCAACATAGAGGTTCTTCTTTGCCTTGAGCACATCAAAGAAGACAGAGAACTGAAATCGGTTCTAGAAGGGACGATTGACAAGAGCTGGATCTTGAACTTGAGCATATGGGTTACGGCGACGAGCAACAGATAATTCCTTAGCAGTCAACTATGTCACAGACTTGGGCTTCGTCTTGGACTTCTTCGCAATGCTCTTGGTAGGCGGCTTGGGTTGAGATGGAGGAGAACTTGAAGAAACAGTCGTTGTCTCATGAGCGCGATAGCGCTTTGATCCTCCATGGCGCTTGGGGTTGACACGACGGACAGGATGCTCCGAAGGGCCAACACCTGGAACCACACACACACCGGCAAGGAAAACCAACAAAATGAGCATAAGCTAGCAGGAAAAGCAACAAGGATCCAAGTGTGGCTTGAGAATGATGGAATTTGGCATCCCAGCAGTAGTACCACTATCAGGCAGCGGTAGTATCGTTCCAGCCGAGCGGTAGTACCACCCGGGGCAGAGGATGGCGGTTTGACTACTGTCGCGGCCAAATCCAGTACTACCGGGGGTGCCAAATTCAAAACTACTCCTACCAAACATCAATCCAACTAGTCTTTTAGCCTTCAACATCCTACTCAAGCCTCGATTTGGCAAAAAATCGACAAATGCTAAGTCTATTGCCCCAAAAGCCTAGATCTGAAAACTAGAAGCAATGAAGAGAAGAACGGGGGCAATACCAGCATCAATGGCAAGAGGAAGGGGTGGGGATCATTTCCACCGGTCGGAAATGTGAAGGACGGCCCGGAAAAGGCGGCCTGGTGGCGGCCTTCCGCAACGAGTTTGTCGCTAGAGAGAGATGGAAACGGGCGGTTTGAGACGAATGGGTTTGGGGGAGAAAGACCCCCCCTGCCCAACTCTTAACCCTCCAGTCCCGCCCCACAACGGTAGTACCGCTCGGGCGGGCGGTAGTGTCGCTTGATGCTACTCAGCGATAGTACCGCTCCACCCTAGCGGTAGTACCGCCCAAAAAGTACTCAACGAGACACAAAGAAAATGGCCTAGCCCAAAAACAATGAGAAACACAAGACAAGCTGAGGGTGCAACTCAAGGAGCAAAACACAACAAAGTGCCAGAGAAGCATCCAAGGAGAGACACGAAACAAGGCACAACTAAAAGACAAAACAAACCAACTCGAGGAAAAAAACCACACACCTCTCACGGAGAGGGCAATGGCCGAGGCCACCTATATTTGAGTCAAATGGTATGGCACCGCAAAGATTTTAACCTTGGGCCCATGACCAAAACTCATCTTTGAAGCACAAGTACCATAAAAAATGGCTCATGTGAAAGACTTGATCGATTTATGCATAATGGGGGGAGGGGGAGTTCATTGAGAGAACAACACTCCCCCTATGTCCATGCCTACATATAGAACAAGATATGATGATGAGTGTGGTGGGGTGTGCCTATATTCAAGCCACATTTCTCAAATCAATGATATTTAACTCATGCCTTAACTCGCGAAATCTTGCTTCATCTAGAGGCTTGGTGAAAATATCCGCTAGTTGCTCTCGAGTGTTGATGTAGATGGTATCAATACCTCCCCGCTTGATGTGATCACTAATGAAATGATGATGAATCTCAATATGCTTAGTCTTGCTATGTTGCACCAGATTGAGAGAAATCGTAATAGCACTTTCATTGTCACATGGAAGAGGCACTTTGTCACAAGTGACATCGTAAGCCTTTAAAGTTTGCCTCATCCATAGAAATTTTGCACAACAACTTGCCGTGGCTACATACTCAGCCTCGGTGGATGAGAGAGATATACAATTTTGCTTCTTTGAAGACCAACTCACCAAAGAGTGACCAAGGAATTGACACCCTCCAGAAGTTGACTTCATATCCACATAATCTCCTGCCCAATCTGAATCTGAGTAACCAATGCGATCAAAGCTTGCTCCTTTCAGGTACCATAAGCCAAAGTTTGGGGTATGAGCGAAGTATTGAATGATTTGCTTGACCGCCACATAGTGGCTTTCCTTAGGTGTGTCTTGAAGATGTCCACAAATTCCCACACTCAACATGATATCCGGTCTAGATGCACAAAGGTAAAGCAAGGATCCAATCATGGAACGATATACCTTTTGATCCACCACTTTACCATAGGGAACACTGTCAAGCTTCCACTTGGTGGGCATTGGAAACTTGACCGGCTTGACATCATCTAGCTTGAATTTCTTGAGCAAGTCTTGGGTATAGTTGGCTTGATTGATGAATGTTCCTTCTCTTCTTTGTTTGACTTCGAACCCAAGAAAGAACTTCAACTCTCCCATCATAGACATCTCAAACTTCTTAGTCATTAGTGCGGAAAATGAATCAGTGAAAGATTTGTTTGGAGAACCAAAGATAATATCATCAACATATAGTTGGCATATGAAAAAAATCCCCTTTGACCCTCTTAGTAAAAAGAGTGGGATCCATTTTCCCAATTTCAAACCCACGATCTTGCAACAACTCAGTAAGGTGCTCGTACCATGCACGTGGGCTTGTTTAAGGCCATAGTGCGCCTATTTGAGTTTGTATACATGAGTGGGAACTTGGAATCCTCGAATCCCGGAGGTTGTTTGACATACACCAACTCATTCAAGTGACCATTAAGAAATGCACTTTTCACATCTATTTGTTGCAATTTAATGTCATGATGAGATGCATATTCAAGCAACATGCAAATAGATTCAAGACAAGAAACAGGGGCAAAGGTTTCACCGTAGTCGATACCCTCAACTTGGGAGTAGCCTTGTGCCACCAATCTTGCCTTGTTTTGAACAACCACACCATTTGCATTTTTCTTGTTCTTGAAGATTCATTTGGTTCCAATGACATTATGTTCCTCCATTGGCCTTGGCACTAATTCCCAAACTTGATTGCGCTCGAAGTTGTTGAGTTCATCATGCATAGCTTCAAGCCAATCCTCATCATCGAGCGCCTCATGTACCTTTTTGGGTTCAACACACGAAACAAACATGTGATGCTCACAAAAGTTTGAGAACTGTTTACGAGTAGTTACCCCTTTTCTCAAGCTTCCAAGCACATTCTGCATGACATGTTGTTGACGGTCGAGCTTGGAAGCCACCTTAGTGGCACGACGCTCCAAAAGTTCCTCGATGGGAATTTGAGGATCATCTTGCACATTTTGAGCATCGTCTTGAGTTTGCTCTTGATCTTGAGCACCGTCTTAAGCTTTCTCTTGGTATTGAGCGAGCTCGGAGGCATGGACTTGATCATGGGCATCATTTGGTGCATCACCATATCCATGGAGTTGATCTTGCCCTTCATCTTTCTCATTGTGTTGAGGGCCTTCATTTTGTTCTTCGGTAGCATGTGGTTCTAGCATAGGTGATGGATCCACTTGAGTAGAGCATTGTCCTTCTCCTTCGGCCACAAGGGGTTCCTCAATGGGGAGTTTGACCAATCCCCATTATTCTTATGGCTTGGGGAGGATTTCATCACCAACGTCCCAAAGACCACTTTCCTCGACTTGGGAGCCATTATTTTCATCAAACTCCACATTACACGTCTCCTCAATGAAGCTGGTGGACTTGTTGAGAACACGGTAAGCATGAGAGTTTGTAGCATAACCAACAAATATGCCCTCTTGAGCTCTTGGTTTGAATTTAGACAAACAGACACTTTCTTGAGAATGAAACACTTACAACCGAACACCCAGAAGTACTTGAGGTTGGGCCTGTTGCCGGTAAGTATCTCATATGGAGTTTTGTTCAAGCCTTTGAGGAGGTAGAGCCTATTTGATGCATGACATGCGGTGTTGATGGCTTCGGCCCAAAAGTTGTACGGAGACTTCAGTTCCGCCATCATGGTCCTTGTTGCATCCATCAACGTCTGGTTCTTCCTCTCCGCCACACCATTTTGTTGAGGGGTATAGGGTGCGGCATATTGGTGCTTGATCCCCTCATCATAAGAAACTCATCCCAGCTGTAGTTCTTGAACTCGGTGCCGTTGTCACTTCTAAACATCAAGATCTTAGCCTCATGTTGACGTTGAGCTTATTTTACTAAACAAGGAATCAACAGAAGAAACACCAATCATTTTTAAGATCTTCATCACTTTTATGAAAATAATCACTAGAAAATGCTTTTTTTTAAATCTCTTTTATCTCTAAGCATAGTGGTTCTTTTCTTACTTTCATCCATAGAAACATAAAGGGCTTTAATTGATTCCTCAACCTTAGGCACAAAAAGTTTCATCTTGAGATTTTCTACATCATGAGAAACTCTATCAAAACTTCTAGACAAATCATCAATCTTATTCAACTTTCTTCCATTGTAGTATTGAAAACTTTTTGCATGTTGATAAATTATTTAATATTATTCTCAAGATCAGAGGTGTTCCTATTATTATTGTAAGAAGTATTACCATAGGAATTACCATAATTATTAGAGGAATTACTAGGAAAAGGCCTATGAATAAAATTACCTCTATAAGCATTGTTATTGAAATTGTTTCACGAGATAAAATTCACATCTACGGCATCACTATTTTGCTCAATAAAAGTAGACTAAGGCATATCGTTGAAATCAATAGGAGCACTTTTACTAGCAACCAATTTCATAAGAGCATCAACTTTTTCACTCAAAGAAGAAATTTCTTCAACCGGATTAACTTTTTTACTAGTAGGAGTTCTTTCGGTATGCCATTGTGAATAATTTGCCATAATATTATCAAGCAATTTGGTAGCTTCACCCAAAGTAGTTTCCATAAAAGTACCACCCACGGCGGAATCTAAAAGATTACGAGAAACAAAATTCAACCCCGCATAAAAAAAATTCTATGATCATCCAAAGATTTAACCCATGAGTTGGGCAATTCCTTAGCATCATTTTCATCCTTTCCCAAGATTGTGAAACATGCTCATGCTCAAGTTTCTTGAAATTCATGATCTGGGTTCCAAGGGAAATATTTTTTGCGGGCGGAAAATACTTAGTAATGAAAGCATCTTTGCACTTACTCCAAGAATCGATACTATTGCGAGGCAACGAAGAAAACCAAAATTTTGCATGATCTCGCAAAGAAAACGGAAATAATTTCAACTTCACAACATCATTGTCCACTTCTTTTTTATTTTGCATATTGCATAATCCCACGAATGTGTTAAGATGGGACGCGGCATCCTCATTAGGAGTACCAGAAAATTGATGTTTCATAACAAGGTTCAGTAAAGCGTTATTAATATCACAAGACTCTGCAGTAGTGGCGGGAGGAGCAATCGGAGTGCCAAAAAAATCGTTGTTGTTGGTATTGGAGAAATCACGCAACTTGGTGTTCTCTTGAGTCATTGTGACTACGCAACAAGATTGCACTCAAAAACAGATCCGGCAAGAAAACAACGAACGAAAAAGAGGGCAGATAAAATGGAAAATTTTTGTGAAGTGGAGGAGAGGCAAACGAGAGGCAACTGGCAAACAATGTAAATTTCAAGGAGATGTGATTTTTGATTAGGAACCTGGTAGATGTTGATGATCCTCCCCGGCAACGGCGCCAGAAATTTCTTTTGATGTCTACTAGAACTACGTCGGTATTTCCCCAAAGAGGAAGGGATGATGCAACACAACAACGGTAGGTATTTACCTCAGTGATGAGACCAAGGTTATCGAACCAGTAGGAGAACCAAGCAACACTACGTAAACAACACCTGCACACAAATAACAAATACTCGCAACCCGACGTGTTAAAGGGGTTGTCAATCCCTTTCAGGTAACGGCGCCAGAAATTGGCAAATGGACATGAGAGAGTTGTAATAATTGATAGATCGAATGCCAAATAAAATAAAGTGTAGCAAGATATTTTTGTATTTTTGGTTTAATATATATGAAAATAAAAGCAAAGGAAAATAGATCGCAAAGGCAAATATGTGAAAGAAGAGACTCGGGGGTTGTAGAACGAGAAAAATAGCAAATGGTGGGTAAACAAATTACTGTTGGGGAATTGATAGAACTTCAAATAATCATGATGTTATCCAGGCAATGATCATTATATAGGCATCACATCCAAGATTAGTAGAGAGACTCCTGCCTGCATCTACTACTATTACTCCACACATTGACCGCTATCCATCATGCATCTAGTGTATTAAGTACATGGAGAAACGAGTAATGCAATAAGAACGATGACATGATGTAGACAAGATCTATTTATGTAGAAATAGAACCCATCTTGTTATCCTTAATGGCAACAATACATACGCGTCGGTTCCCCTTTTGTCACTGTGATCAAACACCGTAAGATCGAACCCATCACAAAGCACCTCTTCCCATTGCAAGATAAATAGTTCAAGTTGGCCAAACAAAACTCAAATATCGGAGAAGAAATACGAGGCTATAAGCAAGCTCAAAGTTCATCGGATCCCAAAAAACACACCGCAAAAGAATTACATCATATGGATCTCTAAGAGACCATTGTATTGAGAATCAAATGAGAGAGAGGAAGCCATCTAGCTACTAACTACGGACCCGTAGGTCTACAAAGAACTACTCACGCATCATCAGAGAGGCACCAATGGGCATGATGAACCCCTCCGTGATGGTGTCTAGATTGGATCTGGTGGTTCTGGACTCTGCGGTGGCTGGAATTGATTTTCATCGACTACCCTAGGGTTTCTACAATATTGGGGTATTTATAGAGCAAAGAGTCGGTTGGGAGGCACCCGAGGTGGGCACAAACCACCAGGGCGCGCCCGGGCCTCCATGCGTGCCCTGATGGGTTGTGCTCCCCTCGGAGCACCTCCCAGGCGCTTCTTCGGCCCATTGGATGTCTTCTGGTCCAAAAAAATCCACAAAATGTTTCGCTGCGTTTGAACTCTGTTTGGTGTTGATTTCCTGCGATGTTAAAATATGCAAAAAAAATAACTGGCACTTGGCACTATGTCAATAAGTTAGTACCAAAAAATGATATAAAATGATTATAAAACATCCAATAATGATAATATAACAGCATGGAACAATAAAAAATTATATACACGTTGGAGACGTACCAGAGATCCATGTGAAGGAGCTCCAAGGGCCTCTTTGAGTAGATGATAGTCGATGGACGGTGAGCCGTTTGATGAAGCTTTCCTTCGATACAAGCACTACAAGCACAGTCTTTGGCAAAACTCACATTTTTAGTCCACGCACATGGTCACCTTTGAGGAGACTTTGCAAAGATCTTATATTGACATGGGCTAGTTGGCAATGCCAAAGCCAACCCACATCAACTTTAGCCATTAGGCAAGTCGCGATCTTAGCGAGTTGTTCTGAAAAGTTCACCACATAGAGACCATGCTCGACATGCCCAACAAAGGCTACTTGAAGAGTATTGCCCCACAAAAGGGCCAAGGTATCAAGATCAAAGAATGTTGAAAATCCCATAAGTGCAAGTTGACAAGCGGAAAGTAAATTATATGCAAGGGACTCAACAAGCATGACCTTCTCAATAGTTAAATCTTGAGAGGTGGCCACCTTGCCAAGTCCCAGTACCTTAGAAGTTGAGGCATCACCAAATTGGACATGGGTGGGCATAGATGGAATTGGATGCACATCCACCACCAAGTCCTTGCTCCCGGTCATATGATTTGTTGCTCCACTATCAAGCAACCATGACACTCCACTAGAAGCAAACTCCTACAAGAGATCAATGCTTGGATTTAGGTACCCATTTTTGAATGGGTCCTTTGATGTTAGCAAAAAAGGGTCTTAGGAACCCAAATAGACCATTCAATGTACTCATGGTAAGAACCAACGAATTTGGCATAAACATGCCCATCACTAGCACGACATAAAACATAAGACGGGTTAAAGTCGCCGGCTTTGTTGTTGGGAGCAGTTTTTCCCTTCTTGGAATTACCACCCACTTCCTTGTTCTTCTTCTTATCATGAGTACCCTCACCCCGCCTTGACAAAGGTCTCCTTTAGTGGGAGAGATTGATTGGTCTTGTTCTTCTTTTTCTTCTTCTTTGACTTGAGTACAAACCCAAGTCCTTTCTTTCCTACAACTTTCTTTTGATTGCTCAAAAGGTCGTTGAGGTTCTTCTCTCCTTGTATGCAAGTCACAAGGCCCTTATCAAGTTGCTCTTTTAACTTAGCATTTTCCTCCATAAGATGCACATGCTCACAACAAGGGTTAGTAGCATGGGCATTATCAATTAGAACGAAAGGAGGACAAGTGGAAATCTCCTTGGTTAGCTTCACTTGGAGTTGATCATGAGACTCTTTGAGAGAGGCATGAACACCCTTCAAGACCTTGTGAGCCTTGCCAAGTATATCAAACTCTTCCTTGAGTCTAGCATGGCCAACCCCAAGTTCGGATTTCTCGGATTTAAGCACACGAGTAAGAACAATATCATGATCAAGATCTTTTTGCAATTTAGTATGATAAACGTTGTGTGACTCCTCAAGAGTCAAACGAAGATCTTGATCTTCCTTTAGAGCAATGGAAAGATCCGCAATCTCATCGGCATAGTCACGACTATGCTCCTCCAACTTGGAGATAGTATCCTCATGAGAGTCAATGATATCATTGGCATCACCAAGTTGTTCCAAGAGAGCAACAAAGTGCTTCTTGGACTCACCCTTGAGCTTGCTCACAAACTTGGTGAACTCATTCTCATCAACTTTATCCACCTCACTATCATCAACACAATCTAAAAATGAAGGGGTACTAATGATGGTGGTTTTGATGTTAGGAGTTACCTTGTTGATACCTTTGGCCATGAGACACTTGGCAATGGTGTTTTCGTTGGGGGCGCCGAAGAGAGACACCTTGGAGGGAGAAGATGTAGCAATGACAATGGTTGCCGTAGCCATCCCTTCTCCACTTGTATCCTCCTCCTGATCATCGGAGGGGTACTCTTCATGTGCCACTAAGCCCTTTGGAGGAGTCTTCTTGGTGAAGTTGTTCTTTCTAGGGAAGGACTTGGCTTTATCTTTCTGAATGAGTTTGCCACCATTGTCTTCCCTCTTCTTGTAGGGGCAATCCACCACAAAGTGACTCACATTGCCACAATTGTAGCAAGTTCTTACACGTTGCTTGTTCTTAGACCCACTTGAGTTGTTCTTGGTGAAGTTGGGCCTTGAGTTCCTTTTGTTGCTCCAAAATTGCCTTGACGCAAGGCCATGTGCTCATGGTAAGCATATTTGGTGTCATTGGGGCCACACTAATCTTCTTCTTCCTCTTCTTCTTTCAGAATGGCCCTAACCTTCAAAGCAAGAGTGGGGAGTGCTTTTCTTTGATCGGACCCGAGCAAGAGCATTGTCGGTGGTCTTGTTCATGATGTTCACCGGCAATAAACTCATCCAACACTTAACTTGGGGTTAAGGACTGAAAGTCCGGCCTTTGATGAATCACAGAAGACATGGCCTTGTTGAAGGGCACGATGGCCTTGACAAACTTGCACTTGATCCAAGTGTGATCCGTATCCTTGCTTCCATGGTCGTGGAGAGCAACCGCAAGAGTAGTCACCCTCCGGTAAAGGACACATGGATCCTGATACGTCTCTAACGTATCTATAATATATGAAGTATTCATACCATTTTTACAAAAAGTCCATATGATTTTGGTATGATTTGATTAGAACTAACCCGGACTGATGCTGTTTTCAGCAGAACTACCGTGGTGTTGTTTTTGTGCAGAAATAGAAGTCCTCGGAACGAGCGGAAAATTACCGGAGATTTTTTCTGGAAAATATGAAAAATACGGGAAGAAAAAGATACGGAAAAGGAATCCCGGGGCCACCACAAGGGTGCGGGGGGGCCCCCTCGTGGGGCCCCCTGACGTGAAACTGACGCCAACTCCTCCTATAAATCATGAAAACCCCAGAACAGAAGGGAGATCAGGAGTTCCGCCGCCGCAAGCCTTTGTAGCCACGAAAAATCAATCTAGGCCCTCTTTGGCACCCTGCCGGAGGGGGCCATCATCACCGGAGGCCATGGAGGAGGATCCCGAAGGGGGCCATCATCGCCATGGAGGTCAAGGACCAGAGGGAGAACCTATCCCCATCTAGGGGGATACCATGGAGTAGGAAGGACAAGGGGGGGACCTCTCCCCCTCTCTCTTGGTGGCACTGGAGTGCCATCGAGGGAATCATCGCCGTGGTGATCGTCTTCATCAACATCACCATCATAATCACCATCCTCATCTCTTTTACGTGCTCCACTCTCCCGCACCCCGCTGTAATCACCCACTTGAACATGGTGCTTTATGCCACATATTATGATCCAATGATGTGTTGCCATCCTATGATGTTTTGAGTAGATTTCCGTTGTCGTTGGGTTGATTGATGATCTAGATTGGTTTGAGTTGTATGTTTTATTTTAGTACTGTTCTATGGTGCCTTCCGTGCCGCGCACATGTGAGGGATGCCCACTGTAGGGTGTTGCAATACGTTCATGATTCGCTTATAGTGAGTTGCTAGAGTGACAAAAGCTTAAACCCGAGTAAGGGGGTTGTTGCGTATGGGATAAAGGGGACTTGATACTCTAATGCTATGGTTGGGTTTTACCTTAATGATCTTTAGTAGTTGCGGATGCTTGCTAGAGTTCCAATCATAAGTGCATATGATCCAAGAAGAGAAAGTATGTTAGCTTATGCCTCTCCCTCATATGAAATTGCAATAATGATTACCGATCTTGTTAACAATTGCCTAGGAGAATTCCGCACACTGACCCATCATTATTCCTCACTCACTATTTATAATATATAGTAATATATTCTTACTTTATGTTAACGGCACCTACTTCTATATTTTAGTTCTCCGATCTCATGCAAAGTTATCCTCTTCATACCCACAACGTAGTTTTATTTCTCGTTTCTAGTTGGAAGCAAATGTTTGGTGTACGTAGAGTCGTATCAGTGGCAAATAGGACTTGAGAGCATATTGATCTTACCTTTAGCTCCTTGTGGGTTCGACACTCCATACTTATCACTTCCACCTTTGGGAATTGCTACGATGATTCCTTGCACTTGGGGATTATCAAGCTCTTTTCTGGCGCCGTTGCTGGGGAGCAGTAACGTGGGGTTGGTATTCTCGTGTATGCTTGTTTTCTGACTTCACTAAGTAGATTTTGTTGTCCCTTTTGTTTTTGTTTAGTTGTGGGTGAAACAAACAAAAAATATATACTTGCCTCTTATTCCAAAAACCTTTTTTCAAAAAGAGAAGTTATTGGAAGGTTGTGCATTGGAGAAGTGAGGGTCGACCTTGAACACTTGTGTTCATGCTCATGGAAACAATGTAGAATTTTTCATGGAAGTTTCTCAAAAATAAGTATCCCCTTGTATATATCCATTGTATTATAAAAATAATGGGTCATGGTTTGGCTTTAGGATGCTTAAATTTCTTGTTTGGTGTGCGCAACAGAAAAACAGAAACTTTTGTTGTAATCTTTCAATTTACATTTTTACTGGAGAATGATAAAATCTAGAAATTTTGACATAGTACTGCATTGCAAATTGTTCAGACTATCCTAATTTTTTTAGAGTTTTTTAAGTTACAGAAGTATACGAAAGTTTTAGATTACTATAGACTGTCCTGTTTTAGATAGATTTTGTTTTCTATGTGTTGTTCGCTTATTTTGATGAATCTATGGGTTGTATCGGGGGGTATGAACCATGGTGAAGTTAGAATATAGTAGATATAATGCTAATATGAAATTGGAATGAGTTTACAGCAATATCTAAAGGTAGTCATTTGTTTTATTATACTAACAAATCTCACAAGGTTTTTCTTGAGTTTTGTGTGGATGAAGCGTTCGAAGAACGAGGAGTTACTGATATGAAAAGAATAAACGGAGGCAAGAGTTCAAGCTTGGGGATGCCCAAGGCACCCCAAGCAAATATTTAAAGGATACTCAAGCATCTAAGCTTGGGGATGCCTCGGTTGGCATCCCATCTTTCTTCTTCAACAAATTATCGGTATACCTTTGTTTTTTTGTTCACATGATATGTGTCTTTTGAGTTTATTTTCTTCCTTTCTTTTCCTTTATGCTCCATCTTAGTGTGAGATAGCCCTTCATTGATTTGTATAATCCTCTTTGTGCTTCACTTAAATCATTTGATCATGGCTTTATAGAATGCTTCGTGTGCTTCACTTATATATTTTGAGCTTGGATGTTATTAAATCTATATTAATTGTAGAATGCCCCATGAACTTCACTTATATCTTTTGGACTATGAATAAAATTATCATCGGAGTTGGCTTGGAAGAGTATCATTAGAATATCATGCCTAGCTAAAAAGGCATTAAAGAAAAGCGCTTGTTGGGAGATAACCCAATATTTATCCTTACTATTTTTGTGTGTTCACATGATTAAGCTACTAAAGTAATCATGTTTTATAGCTTTTGTTTCAATGAAGTGTCAAGTAAGACCTTTGGGATGGCTTACGGTCATAGTTGATTTGATCTTGCTCAAAAAAAGAAACTTTTGCACTCAGGAAAACAATTCTCATTTTTAACAGAAGCGTGATAAAATACTGATTCTTTTTGCAGAGATTAATAAACAAATTGCCCAGGTTTTCCTAATTTTTCAGAATTTTTGGAGTGACAGAAGTATGGTTGTTGTTCATATTATTACATACTATTCTATTTCTGGCAAATTTTGTTTCCGATGCATAGTTTGCTTGTTTTCTAGTTTCTATGGCTTATATTGCTCAATATAATTTGTAGAAATGATAAGGTATAGTAGGCATTGTGTGAGAACAATTATGAATCTTTTCTTTGACAGTACCAAAGTGAATGATTTACTCTTTATCATACTAACCCATCTCACGAAGTTCCGTTAAGTTTTGTGCGATTGAAGTTTTCATGTTTTGGGTGAGATATCAATTTGAGGAGAATAAGGAGTGGAAAGACCCTAAGCTTGGGGATGACCAAGGCACCCCAAGGTAATATTCAAGGAAGACTCAAGCGCCTAAGCTTGGGAATGCCCCAGAAGGCATTCCCTCTTTCGTCTTCAAAACCATCGGTATACCTTACTCAGAGCTATATTTTTATTCGTCACATGATATGTGTTTTGCTTGGAGCGTATTTTCATTTTACTTGATATTTTAATAAAAGCATTGGATCAGAAATCTTGAATGAGAGAGAGTCCACCCATGGCTAGTTAAATACTCATTGTTCTTTACTTATATCTTTTTGGACTAGTTTGTCATTTACTCATGTGCTTCACTTATATCCTATGAGTAAATGGTTGAATCAAGTGAATATCATAGAACTGAAATTATATACGCTTCATATGCTTATCCCATGGGGAGTAATGACTTCACACATAATAAGTATAGGTACTAAATTTATTGAAAGTTAGCAAACATAGTATTGGTCATTTGAACAATTCATGAAAGAATATTGAAGGAAGATAGATTTCACATATAAATATACTATCTTGGACATCTTTTGTAATTGTGGCCACTCATTAAAATATGACATGCTAAAAAGTTGAGGTTGGACAAGGAAGACAACATAATGGGTTATGTTTTCTTATATCCGAATAGAAGTTATATTGTCATGGATTCTTCAACATGTTGAGCTTGCCTTTACCTCTCTTGCTAGCCAAATTCTTTGCACCAAGTAGAGATACTACTTGTGCTTCCAAACATCCCTTAAACCAGTTTTGACATGAGAGTCCACCATACCTACCTATGGATTGAGTAAGATCCTTCAAGTAAGTTGTCATCGGTGCAAGCAATAAAAATTGCTCTCTAAATATGTATGATCTCTTAGTGTGAAGAAAATAAGCTTCATATGAACTTGTGATATGGAAGAAATAAAAGCGACAGACTGCATAATAAGGGTCTTTATCACAAGCGGCAATATAAAGTGACGTTCTTTTGCATTAAGATTTTGTGCATCCAACCATAAAGGCGCATGACAACCTCTGCTTCCATCTACGAAGGGGATATCTTTTACTTTTACCTTCTACCCTTATACAAGGATCATGGAAATCATCACCTTTCCTTTTTACACTTTTTCCTTTGGCAAGCACTATGTGTTGGAGCGATCCAGATATTTATATCCACTCGGATGTAGGTTTTCATAAAGTATTATTGTTGACATTACCCTTGAGGTAAAAGGTTCGGAGGCAAAACTTGTTGGGGAACGCAGTATTTCCAAAAATTTCCTACGATCACGCAAGATCTATCTAGGAGATGCATAGCAACGAGAGGGGAGAGTGTGTCTACGTACCCTCGTAGACCAAAAGCGGAAGAGTTGAGTAACACGGTTGATGTGGTCGAACGTCTTCGTAATCCAACCGATCAAGTACCGAACGCACAACACCTCCGTGATCTGCACACGTTCAGCTCGGTGATGTCCCTCAAACTCTATATCCAGCTGAGGCCGAGGGAGAGTTTTGTTAGCATGACAGTGTGTTGACGGTGATGATGAAGTTACCAACACAGGGCTTCGCCTAAGCACTACGACAATATGACCGAGGTGGAAATCTATGGAAGGGGGCACCGCACATGGCTAAGAAATCAACTTGTGTGTCTATGGGGTACCCCCTCCCCCGTATATAAAGGAGGGGAGGAGGAGGAGGGCCAGCCTCAAGGGGCGCACCCAAAGGGGGGATTCCTACTCCTAGTAGGAGTAGGTTTCCCCCTTTCCTAGTCCAGGTAGGAGAAGAAGGAAGGAGAGGGAGAGGGAGAAGGAAAGAGGGGGGCGCCACCCCCTCCTCGTCCAATTCGGACCAGCCCATGGGGCGCGCTGCCTCCCCTTGTGGCCCTTCTCTCCTTTCCACTGAAGCCCAATAAGGCCCAATACTTCCCCCGGTGAATTCTCGTAACTCCCCGGTTCTCCGAAAAATACCTGAATTACTCGGAACATTTCTGATGTCCGAATGTAGCCTTCCAATATATGAATCCTCATGTCTCGACCATTTTGAGACTCCTCGTCATGTCTGTGATCACATCCGGGACTCCGAACAACATTCAGTACATCAAATCACATAACTCACAATACATATCATCATCGAACGTTAAGCATGCGGACCCTATGGGTTCGAGAACTATGTAGACATGACCGAGACTCATCTCCGGTCAATAACCAATAGCGGAACCTGGATGCTCATATTGGTTCCTACATATTCTATGAAGATCTTTATCGGTCAAATCGCATAACAAAATACATTGTTCCCCTTGCCATCGGTATGTTACTTGCCTGAGATTCGATTGTCGGTATCATCATACCTAGTTCAATCTCGTTACCGGCAAGTCTTCTTACTCGTCCCGTAATGCATCATCCCGTGACTAACTCATTAGTCACATTGCTTGCAAGGCTCATAGTGATGTGCACTACCGAGAGGGCCCAGAGATACCTCTCCGACAATTGGAGTGACAAATCCTAATCTCGATCTATGCCAACTCAACAAGCACCATCGGAGACACCTGTCGAGTATCTTTATAATCACCCAGTTGCGTTGTGATGTTTGATAGCACACTAAGTGTTCCTCCGGTATTGGGGAGTTGCATACTCTCATAGTCATATGAACATGTATAAGTTATGGAGAATGCAATAGCAATAAACTAAACGATCATAGTGCTAAGCTAACGGATGGGTCTTGTGCATCACATCATTCTCTAATGATGTGATCCCGTTCATAAAATGACAACATATGTCTATGGTCAGGAAACATAACCATCTTTGATTAACGAGATAGTCAAGTAGAGGCATACTAGGGACACTTTGTTTGTCTATGTATTCACACATGTACTAAGTTTCCGGTTAATACAATTCTAGCATGAATAATAAACATTTATCATGATATAAGGATATATCTATACTACTATATAGTGTATGTGTCGGTGTTCTGGGAACGGGGGTCCCCAGACTTGCCTGCCTGCGGCCCACGGCGTGGCTTTGCTGGCACGCTTGTACGGCCCATCTTCATCAACAAGGAATCAAGACCCTCGCGAGGGGCCAAGCCTCGCGAGGCGGACGACACAAGACCTCCTCAGGAGCGGCCTCACTAGGCTGGCTCGCGAGGGGCGGAGATTTCAAGGCCGGGCAAACCTTGCGAGGTTCGCGTGACGTAAGCCATGACGATCGAGACCAGGCGGGTGCCAAGCGGACGCCAGCGCACAGCGTCCTTGTTTCCTCTTTGGTGCTAAGGGGGCAAACGCAGGCACGGAGTACCGAGGCATCAAGCAAAGGTTGCCATATTGGTGCAATGAGACCAAGACCAGAAGGACGGCAAGACGGAGGTCACCGTGGAGCCCAAGACGGCGTCACCACCATAGCCTTTGGCAGGCGAAGACTGCTTTTGTTAGGATAGCTTGTACTAGCTGTCCCCTTTCGAATTGGCCATTGTTGGCTCCCTTCCCGCTCAATATTTGGGGAGAGGACCATGGCCTCTATAAATTGGATTAGCCACCATAGCAGGGGGAAGAGAACTCGTCTCGAATCCACCCGTACAACAACCAGTTCGCCAAGCACAAGAATACCTCAACCTCAGGAGGTTGTTCTTCCCCTTGTACTGTTCATCCTCAGCCCAAGAGGCAATCCACCACCACCACACTGGAGTAGGGTATTACACCACAGCGGTGGCCTGAACCAGTATAAATCTTGTGTCCTTTGTGTTGCGAGTTCGTCGAGTTAGTTCGTGAGATCTTAGCTAAGTCAGGATGCAGATCGATAGGGGGGAGATCTTCGCGCGCACCCCAGTGTTCGAACCTTAAGGGGTTTTGCCGGAACCCATTATCCGACATTTGGTGCGCCAGGTAGGGGTGTGCCGAAGCTTCCTTCCTATCGCTCCGCATCACGTCGCTCCATCGTCTACATGGCGGACGCGCGTCACGCCTGTGCCGAGCGCCGGGCTGCCCTCGCCACCCGCGTTGCTCAGACGGCCCCTGTCGGCAGGCCACCCCGTCGCTCTCCGTCGCCTGCCACCAACGCCGCCACCAGCCCGGCGGGGAACAAGCAGCAAGCATCCTCGCTGCACCCCTCGGTACGGCAGGACGGCCACACCACCACTCCATCGCTGACTCCCGCTGGTTCGTCGTCTCACGCTCGTCGCGTTCCTACTGACGCACGGGCCGCGCTCCTCATGGCGCACGAGCTCCTGCGCTACCGTCCATTCGACGACCTCTACGAGGACTGGCTTGACCGCACCGCTGAGCTTGTCCGCGTCGCAGGTGGCTCCCCTGTGCCATCCCACTCCCTGCCTCGCCCTCCGCCAGTCACGGGCGACGCGGCTCATGAAGCACCTCCACCACCTCTACCCCAAGATGGTGCCCTAGCGCCAAGGCACATGGCCCCACGGCGCGACCCATCGCGTTCGGCGCCCGCGCGTGAAGAAGGAAGCTATCAAGAAGTCCCTCGACTGCAAGCGAACGCTCCGCCGCGCCAGGATCGTTTGCTGCGGCAAGGCCCTGCGCCGCTTGCCGTAGCGGCGCGCGGACGCCAAGACCAAGCTCCACCTCCAAGGTGGGCCCCGGTGACCACGGCCGGTTGCCGCGCCTTCACCCTCGAGCTGCGTAGCGTCGCCTGGCCAGGCAAGTTCAAGCCAGATCTGCCTCCTCGCTACGACGGCACCCCCGACCCCGCAGAGTTGCTACAGCTCTACGAGCTGGGCATCGAGCCGGCCAACAGCGGCGAGAAAGTTATGGAACTGGTTTCCCGTGGCTATCAAGGATGGCCCCTGCTCCTGGCTCCTGAACCTGCCTCCAGGCTCAATTTCCTCCTGGGACGAGATGCGCAACCGCTTCAGCTCCAACTTTCAGGGCACTCGCGACCGCCCCCCGGTCACGGGTGACCTGCGCCGCATCAAGCAACAACCAGGAGAGACTTTGCAGAAGTACATTCAGTGCTTCAACATCGCGTGAATCAAGATCCCCAAGGTGACCGACGAAGCCATCATCTCAGCGTTCTCCGGTGGTGTCTGCGAAGTCAAGATGAAGGAGGAGGTCTCCATCCATGAGGAGCTATGCACGACCTTGGAGCTGTTCAACATCGCGACCAAGTGTGCAAGAGCTGAGGAGGGGCGCCTCTCCCTCCTCGAGCTCCCTGCTGCGGACCCGGAGGAGAAGAAGACCAAGGCCCAGGACGTGGAGCACAAGGGAGCAGCCGTGCTCGTGGCGGAGCCAGACACCAAGCGCGGCAGAGACCAGCCTGAGTCATCCAAGGGCAGCCGACCGTTCTGCGCCTTCCACAACCTGCATACCCACAACACCAGCGACTGTCAAGAGCTCTGAGCCATTCGAGAAGGACGCTTCGGTCTACGCCCTGAGCGCGGCGACCGGGGCTACGGCCGAGGAGGAGGACATGGTGGCAGACGCTGGGACGACCGTGGCCCGCATCAGGAGTGGCACGACCGGCCTCGCGAGGACCACTGGAAGGATCAGCCTCGCGAGGGCGCCTGGAGGGACCAGCCTCGTGAGGCCCATCCTCAAGGCAACATTAGCCTTCCTCCATTACCACCACCCAGTAGGAATGTCGACCACCATCAAGACGAGGGGGCGGGGGGCTTCCAGGAGCCACACGCCATCACTTGCATCTTGGGCGGAGCTCAAGCCCCAGTCTCACACCGTATCTTCAAGCAATTTTCTCGTGAAGTGAATGCAGTTCTCCCCAAGCTCGAGGCCACGTGCCCTCTCAGATGGTCCAGGTGCCCCATCATGTTCAGTTCGGCAGATCAGCTCAAGTGCGCGGCTACTGCTGGCGTCCTCCCAATTTTATGTTCACCGGTCACCAGCAATGTGCAAGTTACCAAGAATCTCATCAACGACGGCGTAGGGCTCAATGTCCTGTCCGTCGACACGTTTGACCACCTCCAAGTGCCATATGACCAGCTTCAGCCTACCAAGTCTTTCTCAGGAGTAACGGACGGCTCTACTGCCCTGATCGGGCAGGTCCGCCTCCCCGTTACCTTCGGAGGGCGCAACAACTACCGCACTGAACTAATCGACTTCGACGTCACCTACATCCACCTGTCATACAATGCCATCCTTGGGTATTCAGCCCTGGCCAAGTTCATGGCGATGACCCATCACGGCTACAATGTCCTCAAGATGCCAGGAAGCGGCGGAATCATCACAGTCCTATGCGAAGAAAGAGACGCGGTATGCTCCCTCGAGCGTGCCTTCCAAGCTGCAGCAATCGACGACCCCGACAGTCAGGGCGAGCACCCTCCTGAGGCCACCCCCAAGAAGAAGAAGCAGCTGCGCCAAGCAGGGCGTCAGGCAAGCGGCGCCTCGTCAGGATCGGCGCCCGCGCCTGGGGCGCCTCCCTCCATTGCATAGGGAAGCGCGCCCAGCACCCCTCTCGGGCAGGTCTTGGTGGCTCTCTTCTGGAGGGCCTCAGACTTTGCCAACATCATGAGGGAGGCGCTTGGGCACCGCTTGGAGGCGTGCTTCGCGGCACGTTTCCCTCAGGAGAACACAGGGCAAGGAGTGCCCACCGCTCAGGAGTTCATCACCAAGACCACTCAGGAACTGCAAGACATGAGAGCCATGCGCGGCGGCCGCCGCTCACCAGGCGCAGCTCCCCATCTAGGCAAGGATGTCGGGCTGCGCGTCTGCATCGACATCCCAAGGCTCAATCAGGCCGCCGCTCAGGAGCTTCTCTAGACTTCGCGCATGGGACGCGGCGAGGGCCCACCTCACAACTATGTTCGTATGCCCTTTGGCCTGCCGAGCATGGCGGCCGCCTATCAACGCAACCTACGGAGCATCTTGGCAGCTCAGGAGGCCAGGCACCAGGCTGTGCTGACGGAGATGAAGACGGTCCTCAAGGAACCCCCTGGACCCCCATAGCCTCCCGAGGCTCAGGGCCCCGGTGGCTCATGAGGTGCAGTCCCTTCGCTGCACGCCTTCAGCTACCCCAACTCTCCTTCATGGATAGGACCAGGTGACATTTTCCAAAGTGCATTGAGCTAGGAGCACCCCCAGGGCCGCATCATTCCCAAGCCGCGTGGGTCCGTCCCTGTGGCATGTATCTTTCCTTTTATGTCTTTGTCTTACCCTATTGGGGGAGCCCCTCGGGCTGCATCATCCCCAAGTCGCTCGGGCTGGACCCAGTGGCATGCATCTTCCCTGCATTTACCAGAGCTAGGTTGCTTTCCGTGCTTAATCTATCTATGACTATCGCCTACTTGATTGTCACCTGATGTTTACTACACAACCTTCTTCTTGTAGACATTGTTGGTTCTCCAGGTGCAGAGGTTTGTAGGACAGTAGCAAATTTCCCTCAAGTGGATGACCTAAGGTTTATCAATCTATGGGAGTCGTAGGATGAAGATGGTCTCTCTCAAGCAACCCTGCAACCAAATAACAAAGAGTCTCTTGTGTCCCCAACACACCCAATACAAATAAATTGTATAGGTGCACTAGTTCGGCGAAGAGATGGTGATACAAGTGCAATATGGATGGTAGATAAAGGTTTTTGTAATCTGAAAATATAAAAACAGCAAGGTAACTAAGGATAAAAGTGAGCGTAAACGGTATTGCAATGCTGGGAAACAAGGCCTAGGGTTCATACTTTCACTAGTGCATGTTCTCTCAACAATAATAACATAATTGGATCATATAAATATCCCTCAACATGCAACAAAGAGTCACTCCAAAGTCACTAATAGCGAAGAACAAACAAAGAGATTATGGTAGGGTATGAAACCACCTCAAAGTTATCCTTTCTGATCGATCTATTCAATAGTCCGTAGTAAAATAATGCGAAGCTATTCTTTCCGTTCAATCTATCATAGAGTTCATACTAGAATAACACCTTAGGACACAAATCAACCAAAACCCTAATGTCACCTAGATACTCCAATGTCACCTCAAGTATCCATGGGTATGATTATACGATATACATCACACAATCTCAGATTCATCTATTCAACCAATACAACGAACTTCAAAGAGTGCCCCAAAGTTTCTACCAGAGAGTCAAGACGAAAACGTGTGGCAACCCCTATGCATAAGTTCACGAGGTCACAGAGCTCGCAAGTTGATCACGAAAACATACATCAAGTGGATCACGTGATATCCCATTGTCACCACAGATAAGCACATGCAAGACATACATCAAGTGTTCTCAAATCCTTAAAGACTCAATCCGATAAGATAACTTCAAAGGGAAAACTCAATCCACTACAAGAGAGTAGAGGGGAAGAAACATCATAAGGTCCAACTATAATAGCAAAGCTCGCGATACATCAAGATCGTATCACCTCAAGAACACGAGAGAGAGAGAGAGATCAAACACATAACTACTAGTACATACCCTTAGCCCCGAGGGAGAACTACTCCCTCCTCGTCATGGAGAGCGCCGGGATGATGCAGATGGCCATCAGAGAGGGATTCCCCCCTCCGGCAGGGTGCCGAAACGGGTCTAGATTGGTTTTCGGTGGCTACAGAGGCTTCTGGCGGCGAAACTCCCGATCTATTATGATGTTCGATGTTTGGGGGGTATATGGATATATATAGAAGGAAGAAGTACGTGGGTGGAGCAACAAGGGGCCCACGAGGGTGGAGGGTGCGCCCCGGGGGGTGGGCGCGCCCCCTGCCTCGTGGCTGCCTTGTTGCTTGCCTGACGTATACTCCAAGTCTCTTGGATTGCTTTTGTTGAGAAAATCACGTTCCCGAAGGTTTCATTCCGTTTGGACTCCGTTTGATATTCGTTTTCATCGAAACCCTAAAATAGGCAAGAAAACAACAATTTGGGTTGGGCCTCCAGTTAATGGTTAGTCCCAAAAATAATATAAAAGTGTAAAAATAAGCCCAGTAACATCCAAAATAGATAATATAATAGCATGGAACAATCAAAAATTATATATACGTTGGAAACGTATCATCACCCACCATGGGAGCCACGCGCCGGCCGTCTTTCTTCAGGACCCTTCGCGTTGTCTAACCATCTCGCAGGACCAAGAGAACAAACAAGAACCAAGACCAGGCACAACCCATCTTGAGGTAGGGCCTCGTGAGTCCCACACTGGCTCACGAGTGCCAAGATACACCTTGTGTAGCCCTGCTGTGCAAGCCACGTGTAAGGGCGGGGTTGTACACGCCCCGGGGGCTCTTCGCAGTAGGGAGTCGCCATTCCATGCCCCAGTGGAAGCACCATGCTCCGCGCTGGCCGACGACATGACCGAGGAGCGACTATGCCTATGCACAAGAGGAAGCACTACGCTACGCGCTGGTGATAAACAACCGAGGGCGGCCCCACGGCCGTACCAACCTCAGTGAGCCCTAGAGCTCAATGTCCGGCCTCACCGCAATGCCTCCCCTCGGGAGAGCCATGCGAGGGGGCTGGGCACGGGGGCTACGCTTGGGTCACGCCAAGCGTATGCCACCCAACCAGGTCCCTCGGGCCTGGTCATCGCACACCCCTCCCAAGCCGACCCTCGGCAAGGGCTAAGGTATGAAGAATGTTTGCACGTCAAGGGGGACTCCTGAGCATCGCGACTCAGGAGCCTAACTGGTCACGTAGCCCCTCACTCCTTGGTCCGTCCTGGTTTCCGGTCGGCCCAACGGCGGTTGAGGTATGCGCGGGGCCGGGCTCTGCCAACGTAGAACATTAACATATCCACGCGTGTCCTTCCTATAGGTTGTTTTCACGTCAAGGGGGACTCCTGAGCATTGCAACTCAGGAGCCTAACTGGTCAAGTAGCCCCTCAGTCCTTGGTCCGTCCTGGTTTCTGGTCGGCCCAACGGCGGTTGAGGTATGCGCGGGCCGGGCTCTGCCGACGCAGAACACAAAGCAAATAGGAAGAAAACCGCGAAATCTCAAAGAAAATATTACAATAAATATTGTTCTCACAATATCAAACACAAGTTTAACGCCTCTAGGAGGCATGGTGCATGTTGTAGGAATAAAGCAAAAAAGTAGCCGCAAGTCACCCCTGGAAACTGCCGGCGCCCGCAAAAGGTGCCCCTTCCTGGGTAGCGTCGCCTTCACCTGCATCACCGGTCGAGGGCGCGGGGGCGAAGGCGTCGAACTTCTTCAGCAAGGCTTCCACTTGACCCTTCATGGCCGCGGCGGCAGCCGCGCAGTGTTCGTCAGCTACAGGTTCCAGCAGGTCGTCAAGAAGGCACAGTTGGCTGAAGACCCATGTCAGTGCGGCTAAGGAAAGTACGCGAGCCTCTGCCTCCGCCTTAGGACCAATGCCCTCCACGACTTCCTCGAGCGCCTTCACCAAGAAGGGAAGCAGCTAAGCAGGGCCATCCTCGGTGGTGGTCAGCGGCTTCTCTAAGCCCTTCTTGTACAATGTCTTCAGCGCCACGCGGGACCTCTCCTCGAAGATCGAGAAGGCCGCGTGGTCCTCAGCAAGGACCCTCGCGTTGGCGTCAAGGGACTTGTCACTTAGGGCAGTTGTCGAGGTAGCGTGGGGAAGTGGAGACGCCCACGTCCAATCAACCGCCTTGTGTCGACCGCCTTGTGTTATGGGAGCTGTTGTCAGCGTTCTGGGAACGGGGGTCCCCAGACTTGCCTACCTGTGGCCCACGGCGTGGCTTTGCTGGCAGGCCTATACGACCCATCTTCGTCAACAAGGAATCAAGAAGCTCGCGAGGGGCCAAGCCTCCAAGGCGAACGACACAAGACCTCCTTAGGAGCGGCCTCATCAGGCTGGCTCGCGAGGGGCGGAGTGTTCAAGGCTGGGAAAACCTCGCGAGGTTCGCGTGATGTAAGCAATGACGATCGAGACCAGGTGGGCGCCAGTGCATGCAGCGTCCTTGTTTCCACTTTGGTGCTAAGGGGGCAAGCGCGGGCGCGGAGTACCGAGGCATCAAGCAAAGGTTGCCATGTTGGTGCAACGAGACCAAGACCAGAAGGACGACGAGATGGAGGTCACCGTGGAGCCCAAGACGGTGTCACCACCAGAGCCTTTGGCAGGCGAAGACTGCTTTTGTTAGGATAGCTTGTACCAGCTGTCCCCTTTCGAATTGGCCGTTGTTGGCTCCCTTCCCGCTCAATATTTGGGGAGAGGACCATGGCCTCTGTAAATAGGATTAGCCACCACAGCGGGGGGAAGAGAACTCATCTCGAATCCACCTGAACAACAACCAGTTTGCCAAGCACAAGAATACTTCAACCTCAGGAGGTTGTTCTTCCCCTTGTACTGTTCATCCTCAGCCCAAGAGGCAATCCACCACCACCACACTAGAGTAGGGTATTACACCACAACAATGGCCCGAACCAGTATAAATCTTGTGTCCTTTGTGTTGCGAGTTCGTCGAGTTAGTTTGTGAGATCTTAGCTAAGTTAGGACGCGGATTGATAGGGGGGAGATCTTCGCGCACGCCCCAGTGTTCAAGCCTTAAGGGTTTTTCTGGAACCCGTGATCCGACAGTACAAGTTTTGAAAATTTGAGTCCTAAGCCTAGGAAGCAATTTCAGCCGTTGATGATCGTATATCCAATGGCCTAGAGCAAAGGGATTCACATCAACATTGTTGGCCATATGATCGTACTTTAGAGAAATCTAGGCTCACCTGAATTATTAATTTTATAGGGCGAGATGCAGGCACATGACAAGGCCCTCAACTCACGTAGCCAAGGAGAGGGAGCAGGATTGTGTGGCTGTAACAAGTTACTACTATCTACCTGTCGCCAGGCTTGCTTCAGAACTTTCACGTGAGGACCCAGCTACATGTTGTGAATTTCAGTACATGATAGAAGTATGTCGATACAGTATGCATACCGAGGCTGGCAACCTACAGTAGTAAAGTATACTACTTTACTTTTTTTGCAAGTTAGTGGTACAATATACTACTCCATCGGAGTTTACCCTTTGAATGCATCCACCGAAGCATTTCTCCCTTTTACTCCATAGGAAAGTGTATATGTCAATACTGATGACAATAGAGAGAAATATCCAAGCAATCCATATAACATTTTGTCATGACAGCTTATTTACTTAAAATAATGTCCTAAGTTGAACAAGGTGATCTCAAGGACAGAAGGCTGAAGTATAGATTATGAAACCAGTAAAAAAATGAAATTATGACAGAAAAATATGTTTATTTATTTTGAAAAAAGTCTAACTTAATGGTGGTAAAAGGAGTAAAATGAAAACCTGAAAAGTAATTACGTAAAACTTATTTCCCCTATATTTAAGTTTGAATATGTGAAACTATATTTCATGGCACACGTCAATAATATTTCTTTTTGAAAGTAAAATGAAGGCCTTGCTCAACCATTCTTCATAAAGAACGTTGTTGCACTATCATGTGTTAATGCGAATGGATGTGGCTAGACTTCAGTCAGCTGGGAAAAAAATTGGGGTCAGACGATTCTGTGACCCGTTGGATGCGAAATCAACAGCCCACGGTCTTTCTTCAACCTCTTGGCGCATCTCCGTCCTTGAGCCGCCAGCCACCACCGACCTAACCGCCGGCCCCCCGAGTCCTATGGGTGGCGGTTCTCCCGTGCCACCTCGCCCTCCCCCAAACAAACCCCCACCGCCGCCCGCGGCCATCCTGTAGCCCTGCCCTCCCTGCATGGAGTTTTTTCTCTGGCGAAGCCCCACACCACCGTCCCACAACCGGCCTAACCGCCGGACCCCTCCACCTATGGGTGGAGGCGCTCCCGTGCCAGCTCGCCCTCCCCAAAACAACCCCCCACCGCCGCCCGTGGTGATCCCTATAGCCCCGCCCTCCCCGCGCGGAGTTTTTTCTCCGGCAAAGCCCCACTCCACCGCCCCATCACCACCCCCACCCTAAACCCTAAGATAGATACTGGGGTGATGACGGCGAGCCCCTTCCTTCTCTCCGGTGAGGCCCTTCTCCTTCCTTCATTCAAAAATCGACTGACCCCGAATTAGAAAAATTAGCTAACTGATGTGTAGCTAAACTAGATGTGAATTATATAAAAGTTTCAAGGAGTTCCCACTAGAAAGTAGAGATCTTCTTTCGAATTACATGATAAATTTAACAATAACATAGGTGTTTAAAGTTTTATTTTAATTGTTTACAAATAATGATCTTACGTGCAAAATACGTACAAATTACTAGTATATATAACAACTTTATTATTGCCTCTAGGGCATATTTCCTTCAGTCTCCCACTTGCACTAGAGTCAATAATCTAGTTCACTGATTTCACACCAATAGTTCACATCTTTATGTGATTAGTTCACATCTTCATGTGACTAATACCCAAAGGGTTTACTAGAGTCAATAATCTAGTTCACATCGCAATGTGATTAACACCCGAAGAGTGATCATGTTTTGCTTGTGAGAGAAGTTTAGTCTACGGGTCTGCAACATTCAGATCCGTGTGTATTTTGCAAATTTCTGTTTCTACAATACTCTGCACGGAGCTACACTAGCTAATTGTTCCCACTTTCAATATGTATCTAGATTGAGACTTAGAGTCATCTAGATCGGTGTCAAAAGCTTGCATCGACGTAACTCTTTATGACGAACTCTTTTATCACCTCCATAACCGAGAAATATTTCCTTAGTCCTCTAAGGATAATTTTGAACGTTGTCCCGTGATCTACTACTAGATCACTATTGTAGTCCATTGCAAAAATCATGCTAAGGTATACAATAGGTCTGGTACACAGCATAGCATACTTTGTAGAACCTATGACTGAGGGATAGGGAATGACTTTTCATTCTCTTTCTATTTTCTGCTGTGGTCGGATTTTGTGTCTTTACTCAACTTCACACCTTGCAACACAGGCAAGAACTCCTTCTTTGACTGTTCCATTTTGAACTACTTCAAAAACATGTCAAGGTATGTACACATTGAAAAATTTATCAAGCGTCGTGATCTATCTCTATAGATCTTGATGCCCAATATGTAAGCAGCTTCTTCGAGGTCTTTCATTGAAAAATTCTTATTCACGTATCCTTTTATGCTATCCAGAAATTCAGTATCATTTCTGATCAACAATATGTCATCCACATATAATATCAGAAATGCTACAGAGCTCCCACTCACTTTCTTGTAAATACAGGCTTCTCCAAAAGTCTGTATAAAACTATATGCTTTGATCAACTCATCAAAGTGTATATTCCAACTCCGAGATGCTTGCACCAATCCATATATGGATCATTGGAGCTTACACACTTTGTTAGCAACTTTAGGATTGACAAAACCTTCTGGTTGCATCATATACAACTCTTCTTTAATAAATCCATTAAGGAATGTAGTTTTGATATCCATTTGCCGGATTTCGTAAAATGCAATGACTGCTAACATGATTCGGACAGACTTTAAAGCATCGATACGAGTGAGAAAATTTCATCGTAGTCAACACCTTGAACTTGTTGAAAACCTTTTTGCGACAATTCGAGCTTTGTAGATAGTAACACTACTATCAGCGTCCGTCTTCCTCTTGAAGATCCATTTATTCTGAATGGCTCACCGATCACCGGGCAAGTCAATCAAAGTCTATACTTTGTTCTCATACATGGATCCCATCTCATATTTCATGGCCTTAAGCCATTTCGCCGAATCTGGGCTCATCATCGCTTCCTCATAGTTCGTAGGTTCGTCATGGTTCAGTAACATGACTTCAGAACAGGATTACCGTACCACTCTGGTGCGGAACGTACTTTGGTTGACCTACGAGGTTCGGTAGTAACTTGATCTGAAGTTTCAGGATCATCATTATTAACTTCCTCACTAATTGGTGTAGGCATCACTAGAACAGATTTCTGTGATGAACTACTTTCCAATTCGGGAGAAGGTACAATTACCTCATCAAGTTCCACTTTCCTCCCACTCACTTCTTTCAAGAGAAACTCCTTCTCTAGAAAGGATCCACTCTTAGAAACAAAGATCTTTCCTTCGGATCTGTGATAGAAGGTGTACCCAACAGTTTCTTTTGGGTATCCTATGAAGACGCACTTCTCTGATTTGGGTTTGAGCTTATCAGGCTGAAACTTTTTCAGATAAGCATCGCAACCCCAAACTTTAAGAAACGACAGCTTAGGTTTCTTGCTAAACTACAGTTCACATGGTGTCATCACAACGGTGCCCTATTTAAGGTGAATGCAGCTGTCTCTAATGCTTAACCCCAAAACGATAGTGGTAAATCGGTAAGAGAGATCATAGATCGCACCATATCTAATAAAGTACAATTATGACATTCGGACACACCATTACGCTGTGGTGTTCCAGGTGGCATGAGTTGCGAAAATACTCGACATTGTTTCAACCAAAGGCCAAACTCGTAATCAAATATTTCGTCTCCGCAATCAAATCGTAGAAACTTTATTTTCTTGTTATGATGATTATCCACTTCACTCTAAAATTCTTTGAAATTGTCAAATGTTTCAGCCTTTTGTTTCATTAAGTAGATATACTCATATCTGCTCAAATCATCTTTGAAGGTCAGAAAATAACGATACCCGCCACGAGCCTCAACACTCATCAGATCGCATACATCAGTATGTATTATTTCCAGTAAGTGAGTGGTTCGCTCCATTGTTCCAGAGAAACGGAGTCTTGGTCATCTTGCCCATGAGGTATGGTTCACAAGCATCAACTGATTCATAATCAAGTGATTCCAAAAGTCCATATGCATGGAGTTTCTTCATGCGCTTTACACCAATATGACCAAAACGGCAGTGCCACAAGTATGTTGCACTATCATTATCAACTTTGCATCTTTTGGAATTAATATTATGACTATGTGTATTACTACGATCGAGATTCAATAAACCATTCACCTTGGGTGTATGACCAGAGAAGGTTTTATTCATGTAAACAGAATAATAATTATTCTTTGACTTAAATGAATAACCGTATTGCAATAAACATGTTCCAATCATATTATTCTCAACGCAAACACCAAATAACATTTATTTTACGTTCACCACTAATCCCGAAGGTAAAGGGAGTGTGCGATGGTGACCTTATCAACCTTGGAATTACTTCCAACACACATCGTCACCTCACCCTCAACTAGTCTCTTTTCATTTTGTAACTCATGTTTCAAGTTACTAATCATAGCAACTGAACCAGTATCAAATACCACGGGGTTACTATGAACACTAGTAAAGTACACATCAATAACATGTATATCAAATATACCTTTCACTTTGCCATCCTTCTTAACCGCCAAGTATTTGGGGTAGTTTCGCTTCCAGTGACCATTCCCTTTGTAGTAGAAGCACTCTGTTTCAGGCTTAGGTCTAGCTTTGGGTTTCTTCACGGGAGTGGCAACTTGCTTGCCATTCTTTCTTGAAGTTCCCTTTCTTTTCCTTGAAACTAGTGGTCTTGTTAACCATCAACACTTGATGCTCTTTCTTGATTTCTACCTTCACCGATTTTAGCATCGCGAAGAGCTCGGGAATCGTTTTCGACATCCCTTGCATATTATAGTTCATCACGAAGTTCCAGTAACTTGGTGATACTGACGAGAGAAATCTATCAATCACTATCTTATCTGGAAGATTAACTCCCACTTGATTCAAGCGATTGTAGTACTCAGACATTTTGAGTACATGCTCACTAGTTGATCTATTCTCCTCCATCTTGTAGGAAAACTACTTGTCAGAGGTCTCATACCTCTCTACTCGGGCATGAGTCTGAAATACCAATTTCAGCTCTTGGAACATCTTATATGCTATGTGGCATTCAAAACATTTTTGAAGTCCTGGTTCTAAGCCGTAAATTATGGCGCACTAAACTATCAAGTAGTCATCATGACGAGCTTGCCAAACATTCATAACGTCTCCATCTGGTCCTGCAATAGGTCCGTCACCTAGTGGTGCATCATGGACATAATTCTTCTATGCAGCAATGAGGATAATCCTCAGATCATGGACCCAGTCTGCATCTTTGTTACTATCATCTTTCAACTTATTTTTCTCTAGGAACATATCAAAAATAAAACATGAGAGCTATACGCGAGCTATTGATCTACAACATAGATATGCAAAAACTATCAGGTACTAAGTTCATGATAAATTAAAGTTCAATTAATCATATTACTTAATAACTCCCACTTAGATAGACATCCCTCAAATCATCTAAGTGATCACGTGATCCATATCAACTAAACCATGTCCGACCATCACGTGAGATGGAGTAGTTTTCAATAGTGAACATCACTATGTTGATCATATCTACTATATGATTCATGCTCGACCTTTCGGTCTCAGTGTTCCGAGGCCATATCTGCATATGCTCTCGTCAATTTTAACCCCGAGTATTCTGTGTCTGCAAAACTGGCTTGCACCCGTTGTATGTGAACGTAGAGCTTACCACACCCGATCAGCACGTGGTGTCTCGACACAACGAACTGTAGCGTCGGTGCATACTCAGGGAGAACACTTATACCTTGAAATTTAGTGAGAGGTCATCTTGTAATGCTACCTGTCGGTGTCAAAACCAGCGGATCTTGGGTAGGGGGTCCCGAACTGTGCGTCTAAGGCGGATGGTAACATGAGGCAGGGGACACAATGTTTTACCTAGGTTCGGGCCCTCTTGATGGAGGTAAAACCCTACATCCTACTCGATTTATTCTTGATGATATGAGTATTACAAGAGTTGATCTACCACGAGATCGGAGAGGCTAAACCCTAGAAGCTAGCCTATGGTATGATTGTATGTTGTCGTACGGACTAAAACCCTTCGGTTTATATAGACACCGGGAAGGGCTAGGGTTACACAAGGTCAGTTACAAAGGAGGAGATATACATATCCATACTGCCTAGCTTGCCTTCCAGGCCAAGGAGAGTCCCATCCGGACACAGGACGAAGTCTTCAATCTTGTATCTTCATGGTCCAATAGTCGGGCTGTCCGGAGACCCCCTAATCCAGGACTCCCTCAGTAGACCCTGAACCAGGCTTCAATGACGATGAGTCCGGCGCACAGTATTGTCTTCGGCATTGCAAGGCGGGTTCCTCCTCCGAATACACCACGGAAGAATTTGAATACAAGGATAGTGTCTGACCCTGCAAAATAAGTTCCACATACCACCGTAGAGATAATAATATTTCCACAAATCTAATCTGCTGACTTGTTTTGGCAACATGACATTAAGCCATGGCCTGGTGATTATTCGAACCGTTTCCTTTAACTAGCCCCGCACATAACGCGAGGCAGTTTTTTGACACGTCTTGTCAAAGCAGAGATCGTGTCCCCCTTATTACGGGATTCTCATCAATACGGACGTGGGTAACCCAACCGCTCCATCGATTACGGTGCTTGGGGGATAAGCGAGTTTACCAGGCTAGTGGGGACGCATAGTTTCGTCCGCCCATATAAAATGATTCACCTTTTCATCCACGCCTTCTTCCTCCTTTGCTCATCCATTTTCGCACACTCGAGCTCCAGCGCCCAAGTCCGCATTTCCCACCTCAACTTTCTCCAACCATGTCCGGAGCGGGAGGCAGGTGGATGGTCTCCTCTGTCACGGAGGGACACATCAAGAAGCTGAGGAGAGCCGGATACCTGCCCGATGACATCGCACACCGGCTCCCAGATGAGGGGCAGCTCATCCCCGCCCCCAGGCCCCACGAGAGGGTAGTGTTCCTTACCCATTTCCTCCGTGGACTGGGATTCCCTTTCCACCCATTCGTCCGGGGGCTCATGTTCTACTACGTCCTGGATTTCCACGATCTGGCCCCGAACTTCATCCTCAACATCTCGACGTTTATCGTCGTGTGCGAGGCCTTCCTCCGCATCAAGCCCCACTTCGGCTTATGGCTGAAGACCTTCAATGTCAAGCCGAAGGTAGTGAGCGGCGGCCAGGCAGAGTGCGGAGGCGCCATGGTGGGCAAGATGCCCAATGTCACATGGCTCAAGGGCTCCTTCATGGAGACCATAAAGGGGTGGCAATCGGGGTGGTTCTACATCACCGAGCCGCGTGACCCTGCATGGGCAGCGGCCCCCGAGTTCTGATCTGGCATCCCCATGCGGCTCACCTCCTGGCAAGAGAAGGGCCTGTCCTGGGGTAGTTCGGGAGAGCTGACCGGACTCCAAACATGTATCCAAAACATGGTGAGCAAGAAGCTCAAACTTGTCAACGTAGTCCAGGTCATGCTCATCCGCCGGATCCTCCTGTGTCAACAACGGGCTTTCAACTTGTGGGAGTTCGACCTGGCCCAGCACCAAACTCTGAATAGGCTCTTCGACACAACACATGAGGATGCCTGGAAGGTGCTATTCAAGGGCGCCGAGGTTCCCCCTCCCACTACCGAGGATCGCGGATTCTGCGCAAAGCGCCAAGCCAGCGCGGTGAGCTGTTTTACCTTTTACAGGATACTTGTTTTTCATAGTTTGACTCTATGCGGGATCTAAGCTCCCGTACCTTTGACAGGCTGGTAGGAGACGGCCGGACAGATCGACTGTCTGGCTCCTTTGCCCGATGGCCCAGCAGACGCTCTCCTGACGGAGATGCGGACACCGGCTCCTTACAAGGTGCCGGAGAAGACCAAGAAGGCCAAGGGAACCCGAAAGAGTTCCCGGCGCAAGGCGATATCGGACTCATCGTCCGACGACTCCTCGGCGCACTCCTCCCACGAAGACGAGGAGGAAGATGAAGACGCTCCCCCTCTAGTCGGGGGAGACAAGAAAAGGAAGGCCGCCCCAACTGGGGGGCCGAAGGGTCCAAGAAGGGAAAGACTCTCCTTCCGGACAGTTCCACCACTGCCGCCGAAGGCGAAGACGAGTGGCTGCCCAGGGCCAAGCCCCTGGCGACATCATAAGTATTCGGATACCAGAGTAACTCATAGCATTCCTTTTTCGCACTACTTCTCCTAACGCCGAATCGTGATTATGCAGACCGTCCCGAGCCCGTATCGACGTATCCTCGTCGGACGGCTCCCTAGACTCGTCGGATATGGATAGCGATCCACTTCCGACCGCCACCTCCCCTTGCCCTATGGACAACGCCGAGGTGTTGTCTCAAGAGGCACCGGGTCGATGGGAGACAGTCCCGGAGGCGCCTCAAGGCAACCTTCCGGACTCTAGGAGCAGAGGGAACAAGGCCCCGGAGGGCTCTGAGTTCGGCCCTCAGCCGAACATCCCGTCGAAACCTCCAGTGGTTCCGGACTCGGGCAGGCGGCCTCCTTCCAAGAGGGGCAAGACGTCTGTGCCGGTGACCTCTGTCCATCCAGAGGCACCGGACAATCTGCTGGGAGCGCTTTGTAGCGCTTCCATCGACGAGGAGCACTGCACTATTATGAGTGTGGTGGTCCAGAAGGTTCAGTCCGCCAAGAGCGGACTGACTGAAGCCTGTGCCAGCCTTCTAACGGGCTTTGAGGTAAGTTTTTGAAATATGGGAAAAATATTACTGCCTAGACAGTAGCCCCTGATGCTCTGTTCAGTGTTCACAAAGAAAATCCGAACAGAGGATCAAAAATATCGCAGGAGTCTAATATAAGTATGTCTATATGCGTATGCATGCTTCGCTGCTGGCCTCTGCCGCACTGACTGCGGAGGTCACCGCACTGAAGCAGGACCTTAAAGGGTCCAAGGACGAGCTTGGCCTTGCCAAGAGGCAGCTCGAGGAGAACAAAGGTAAGTAGTACCTAGTCTATGGATATGGATAAAAAGAATGCGATTGCAAAATGACAGGATCATCGTAAGTTTGCCAGGGGCCACGACCGAGGTGGTGACCCTGAAGCAAGCGCTATCCGAGGCCGAAAACAAAGTGGCCAAGGAGCGCACCGAGCGGAAAAGGCATGAGGCACGGGTGGGCGAGGTGCAGCAAGAGCTCCATGCTCTCGTGAAGAAGCACGAGGCGCTGGAGCTTGACTTGAAGACGCGAGAGTCTGAGCTTGCCGCGGCCCTCAAGAGTGCAAAGAGTGCCAAGGCCGAAGCCCAAAAGGCCCTCCAGGAGATTGATGCGATGAAGAAGATAGTGGCGGGTAAGGCATTCTATATGCAAAGCAAGCATGTGAAAGTAAATTACCTATTACTTACCCGAATCTGGGGCTCTCCAGGAGCATTCGCAGATTTGCCCCGCAGTGTGTCAGATGCCGCACAGTTTTACCAGGCCGAGGAGGGAAGCTCAACAGAGAAGTTGTTCTGGGACCAATATACTGGGACCGAACACCCGGTGCCTATGAGCGACCAGCTAAAGCAGCTGGTCAAGCTACACAAGGCGGCCGAACAGGCCATGAAGGGCTTTATAGTGTGGCTATGGCCTGGCGATGCCCTTCCAAACAGCTACTTCGGCCTGGTGAGGCGGCTTGTGGGTGCCTGCCCACGACTGGAAGTCGTCAAGCGGTCCATCCGCATCGAAGGTGCACGCCGGGCTTTCGCCCGTGTGAAGGTGCAATGGGCCAAGCTAGACGCCGTGAAGCTGATCAAGGAAGGGCCGCCGGAGGGCAAGGAGCATCGCCACCCCGAGATGTACTATGAGGGTGTCCTGAAGGGTGCTCGTCTTGTAGCGGACGAGTGTACGAAAGATATAATATTCGAGTGAACTCGCTCGTTTAATCCCGTAGTTATGAAAACGTGTTCATATGCGCTATGCAACACTTGTTTGAATTTAAAATATTACCTTATGTTTGGCTGTTTATCAAATCTGAGAGATGGCTAGTCGTTGGCTTCTACCCCCATGCCACGAGTGCTGGGGTATTCGGGATATACCTTAGCACTCTTGTTCCCATTTTTGGGTCCTTCGAGGGAGGTGCTCAGCACAACGAACAAGGTAATCAGACTATAATGCGTTATCACTCTCACTTAGCCATAGAATTCTATAATTTTAAATTTCGGCGAAGCCCCTAGTATTCGGAAGGCCGAATCTGGGGTGCGATACACGCCTTAAGCCGGACAAGGCCGACTCCTCGCTCTAAGCGGCATAAGTCTTTAAGGACTCGAAAACCTCTCGAACAGCAACCAGTCTCTCGCCTTATCATGACAGTCAGTTTTAGCTTTCTCTACTGAGGTGCTTACCCCAGCAGAACCGAGGCACAATCGCAGTAGTTCTCCCAGTGCTACCTTAGCCGATATAGCGGAAGGTAAGGTACCAAAACATGGGAGCCGGGCAAACTTAACTATTGACCCAAGACATGATTCGGAGCTGATGCATATAATGCTATAAGTTCGGGGTGCCGCACTGTCGAAAGTGTTCGGACTTCTCACGCCGTATTGTGGGGTATACTTAAGCCCCTAGCGTATTGGCCGTACCAGAGTGTACAGGTGTTGGATGTCACGAATGAACATATATATATATATATGTATATATATATATATATATATATATATATATATAAGAAGAATGCAATAAAAGCCTTAATGCAATGCATTGTTTATTAAAAAAATGTGCGTTAGAGCAGAATGATATAGGTAGTGCGATAAGAAAAAAGTAGGACTATGTCCCCTCCAAGGGCAAGCTGAGGAATAATATTAAAGAAAGTATTTCACTCGTTATCGTAATCCACCTGGGAGTTCCGTGGTGTGATGTAGCTTTCTGCCTCCTTGGTTGCTGCATCATGTGTTCGGCAATCATGCTGCCGGACAGGGTTTCCAGAGATTAATGTCCTGAAAGAGAGAAAAATAACAAAGCGTGAAGCCCCTAGTGCGGTTTAAGCCACGTCTTGGGGCGTGCCGTAGTCGTGCCCCCTCCCTACCTATGCCCATGGTATTTTTAATGTGTAATTATGTACGCATGGCACGAGTTTCGCCGTTTGGCTTGGGCCGGGGTGGGGGCCGCATTGCTATGAAAGCTTGGAACGTGCCAGGCGGTCCTGTTGCCGATTACTCCGGACGCGCTTGAAGGTGTTCGGATCATTAAACACCGAACTAGTGGATTTCCTTAAGAGGCTGCTTTGCACTTCTGCTGCGAGGGCCGTAGTGTGCTCCTCCGTTCGGAGAGAGCGCTCTATGTTTCCATTAACTGTAATGACCCCCTGAGGTCCTGGCATCTTGAGCTTGAGGTATGCATAATGCGGTACCGCATTGAATCTTGCAAATGCGGTTCGCCCGAGCAGTGCATGATAACCACTGCGGAACGGGAATATATCGAAGATTAACTCTTCGCTTCGGAAGTTATCCGGGGATCCGAAGACCACCTCCAGTGTTACTGAGCCTATGCAATGGGCCTCTACACTTGCTATGACGCCTTTAAAGGTCGTTTTTGTGGGTTTGATCCTTGAGGGGTCTATACCCAATTTGCGCACTGTGTCTTGGGAAAGCAGGTCCAGGCTGTTGTCGCCATCCATAAGGACACGAGTGAGGTGAAATCCATCAATGATTGGGTCTAGGACCAGTGCGGTGAATCCGCCATGACGGATACTAGTGGGGTGGTCCCTGCGATCGAAGGTGATCGGACAGGAGGACCATGGGTTGAACTTTGGGGCGACTGGCTCCAATGCATATACGTCCCTGAGAGCACGCTTCCGCTCCCTCTTGGGGATGTGGGTTGCGTATATCATGTTCACCGTCCGCACTTGTGGGGGGAACCTCTTCTGTCCTCCAGTGTTCGGCTGCCGGGGCTCTTCCTCGTCATCGCTATGTGGCCCCTTATCTTTGTTTTCGGCAATTAACTTGCCGGCCTGCTTAAATACCCAACAATCCCTATTAGTGTGGTTGGCTATCTTGTCGGGGGTGCCGTGTATTTGACATGAGCGATCGAGTATGCGGTCCAAACTGGACGGCCTGGAGTGCTTCTTTTAAATGGATTTTTCTGCTGACCGGGTTTAGAGCCTTTGAATCCAGCATTGACCGTCGTATCCTCGGTATTGTCACTGTTAATGCGGCGCTTATGTTTGTTGCAACGTGACCTGCTACTGCCATCCTTGGTATCCGAAGTACAATGGTTCTTTGATATGTTATTACTGCAAGCCAGCCAGCTGTCTTCTCCCGCACAAAAGCGGGTCATGAGTGTTGTGAGGGCTGCCATAGATTTTGGCTTTTCCTGACCAAGGTGCCGGGCTAGCCACTCGTCGCGGATGTTGTGCTTGAAAGCTGCTAGAGCCTCTGCATCCGGACAGTCGATGATTTGATTTTTCTTTGTTAGGAACCGTGTCCAGAATTGCCTGGCCGATTCCTCTGGCTGCTGAATTATGTGGCTCAAGTCATCATTATCTGGTGGTCACACATAAGTGCCCTGAAAGTTGTCGAGGAATGCGGCTTCCAGATCCTCCCAACAACCAATGGACTCTGCTGGCAAGCTATTGAGCCAATGCCGAGCTGGTCCTTTGAGTTTGAGTGGGAGGTATTTAATGGCGTGTAGATCATCACCGCATGCCATGTGGATATGCAGGAGGAAATCCTCGATCCATACCGCAGTATCTGTTGTGCCGTTGTATGATTCTATGTTTACGGGTTTGAAACCCTCTGGGATTTGATGATCCATTACTTCATCTGTGAAGCATAAGGGGTGTGCGGCACCTCTGTACTAGGCTATATTGTAACACAACTCCAATGAGTCTTGCCCGCTGTGTTCGGCCCGACCGGATTTACTTTTACTATATCCGGCGTGACGTTTATCGTCTCGCATAGAGGCGCATCCTCATGATCCGTAGATCGATCTTGCATGTTTTGCTTTGTCCTCCAATACGTCTCGTAGGTCTGGCGTATTTCCCCATGCCTTTTTATTTGAATGGCGTCGGGGTGCAGGCTGAGCTTTTGGCTGGAATGCCTCTCTATCGCGGCCACGAGGTGGCCGATCAGCCGCGTCATATGCTTCTTCCTCCAGTCGGGGTAGCAACCTGCATTTTGGGTAACTCTTGGAGGGGCGTTCGAGTTTATATTCGTCGGGCGCGAGGACTTCAGTCCATCTGTCAGCTAGCAGATCTTGATCAGCTTGAAGCTGCTGCTGCTTTTTCTTAAGGCTATTTGCCGTGGCTATAAGCCGGCGCTTGAAGCGCTCTTGTTCGACGGGATCCTCTGGCACGACGAATTCGTCATCGCCGAGGGTTGCCTCGTCTTCGGAGGGGGGCATGTAATTATCATCCTCTGCCTCTCCATCTGCTGCTCTCTCTGGAGGGCTGGCCTCTCAATCCTCCTGTCCTAGATCGTGCTGGAGAGGATTGTTGCCATCTTCGGCACTATCCGGAGTGTTATTATCTCCTGTGCCGGTATCCCTACTTTTGCTTTGGCGGGACTTAGAGCGGCGCCGCTGACGTCGGCGCTTGGGTTTCTTCTTGGAGGGGTCATCCTCCGTTGTCTCGTCGTCATTGCCTTCTTTGGGTGTGTCCACCATGTATATATCGTATGATGAGGTGGCTGTCCAGTGCCCTATTGGCAGTGGTTCCTCTTCGTCTCCCGCATCGTCGTACATACCATCGATGTCTTTGGAGTCGAAGTCGAGCATGTCGGTCAAGTTGTCGACAGTGGCTACTAAGTGGGTGGTGGGTGGGTAGCGAATTTCTTCGTCATCTGCATCCCAATCCTGCCGGACATAGTTCGGCCAGGATCCTCCTGACAAGGAGAGATACCTTAATGAGTTCAGTATGTCGCCAAAGGGCGAGTGCTGAAAAATATCCGCGGAGGTAAACTCCATGATCGGCGCCCAATCGGATTCGCTAGGAACGGGCGCAGGCGGTTCGGAGTCCGTGGTCGGAGAAGGATCCGGCAGTCTGACAACACGACTCTCGTGCAGGGTAAGGTCGATGTTCGGCTCGATCGCTGCTGAGGGTAAGGCCTCCATGGCGGGGTCCATCCACCCGTCCATGGGCGACGCAACTGGCTCCGAATTGAGGGTCGGAGCGGCTGCCGGTGCGATCTCCTGAACACTATCTGATGGTAGAGGTAAATCGTACTCATCATGACCGCGTGACGCACAAGGCAGAGGCTCGAATTCGTCGAAGATCAAGTCTCCGCGGATATCGGTCGTGTAGTTTAAGCTTCCAAACCTGACCTGGTGGCCAGGGGTGTAACTTTTGATCTGCTCCAGATGGCCAAGCGAGTTGGCCCGCAGTGCGAAGCCGCCGAACACAAAGATCTGTCCGGGGAGAAAAGTCTCACCCTGGACTGCATCGCTATCGATGATCATAGGAGCCATCAAGCCTAACAGCGACGACCCAGAGGAACTCTCAATGAGAGCACCAATGTCGGTGTCAAAACCGGCGGATCTCGGGTAGGGGGTCCCGAACTGTGCGTCTAAGGCTGATGGTAACAGGAGGCAGGGGACACGATATTTTACCTAGGTTCAGGCCCTCTTGATGGAGGTAAAACCCTACGTCCTTCTCGATTTATTCTTGATGATATGAGTATTACAAGAGTTGATCTACCACAAGATCGGAGAGGCTAAACCCTAGAAGCTAGCCTATGGTATGATTGTATGTTGTCCTACGGACTAAAACCCCCCGGTTTATATAGACACCGGGAAGGGCTAGGGTTACACAAGGTCGGTTACAAAGGAGGAGATATACATATCCGTACTGCCTAGCTTGCCTTCCACGCCAAGGAGAGTCCCATCCGGACACAGGACGAAGTCTTCAATCTTGTATCTTCATGGTCCAACAGTCCTACCAAAGGATATAGTCCGGCTGTCCGGAGACCCCCAAATCCAGGACTCCCTCACTACCGCCGTACTAAGAAAAGTAATATGCATAAAGGATAAACATCAGAAGCAATCAATATAACTGATATGATATGGCCATCATCATCTTGTGCCTTTGATTTTCATCTCCAAAGCACCGTCATGATCACCATCGTCACTAGCTTGATACCTTGATCTCCATCGTAGCATCGTTGTCGTCTCGCCAACTATTGCTTCCACGACTATCACTATCACTTAGTGATAAAGTAAAGCAATTACATGGCGATTGCAATTCATACAATAAAGCGACAACCATATGGCTCATGCCAGTTGCCGATAACCGTGTTACAAAACATGATCATCTCATACAACAATTTACATAATCACGTCTTGACCATATCACATCACAACATGCCCTGCAAAAACAAGTTAGACATCCTCTACTTTGTTGTTGCAAGCTTTAAGTGGCTGCTACGGGCTTTAGCAAGAACCTATCTTACCTACGCATCAAAACCACAACGTGGTATAATGATTGCTTTTTTATCTTCCGAAAGAACCTTGTTCATTGAATCCGATTCAACTAAAGTTGGAGAAACAGACACCCGCCAGCCACATGTGTGCAAAGCACGTCGGTAGAACCAGTCTAATGAACGCGGTCATGTAATGTTGGTCTGGGCCGCTTCATCCAACAATACCGCCGAATCAAGAAAAAACTAGTGACGCCAAGAAAAATGTATACACCCATGCCCACAACTCCTTTGTGTTCTACTCATGCATATAACATCTACGCATAGACTTGGCTCGGATGCCACTGTTGGGGAATGAAGTATTTCGAAAAAAATCCTACGATCACACAAGATCTATCTAGGAGATGCATAGCAATGAGAGGGGAGAGCGTGTCTACGTACCCTCATAGAAAAAAAGCGGAAACATTGAGTAGCGTCGTTGATGTAGTCAAACGTCCTCCCGATCCAACCGATCCAAGTACCAAACGCACGTCACCTCCGTGATCTGCACACGTTCAGCTCGGTGACTGATACGTCTCCAACATATCTACTTTTCCAAACACTTTTGCCCTTGTTTTGGACTCTAACTTGCATGATTTGAATGGAACTAACCCGGACTGACGCTGTTTTCAGTAGAATTACCATGGTGTTATTTATGTGCAGGAGCAAACGTTCTCGGAATGACCTGAAACTTCATAGAGCCACTTTTCAGAAAATAAGAAAAATACCTGCAAAAGATGAAGGCCAGGGGGGCACCACCTCTCTAAGAGGGTGGGGGCGCGCCCCCTACCTCGTGGGCCCCCTGTTGCCTCCCCGACTCCAACTCCAACTCCATATATTGTGTTTCCGGGAGAAAACGATCAGGAGAAGAAATCATCACGTTTTACGATACGGAGCCACCGCCAAGCCCTAACACCTCTCGGGAGGGCTGATCTGGAGTCCGTTCGGGGCTCCGGAGAGGGGAATCCGTCACCATCGTCATCATCAACCATCCCCCATCACCAATTTCATGATGCTCACCGCCGTGTGTGAGTAATTCCATCGTAGGCTTGCTAGAGGTGATGGGTTGGATGGGATCTATCATGTAATCGAGTTATTTTTGTTAGGGTTTGATCCCTAGTATCCACTATGTTCTGAGATTGATGTTGCTATGACTTTTCTATGCTTAATGCTTGTCACTAGGGCCCGAGTGCCATGATTTCAGATCTGAACCTATTATGTTTTCATCAATATATGAGTGTTCTTGATCCTATCTTGCAAGTCTATAGTCTCCTATTATGTGTTATGATCCATTAACCCCGAAGTGACAATAATCGGGATACTTATCGGTGATGACCGTAGTTTGAGAAGTTCATGTATTCACTATGTGTTAATGTTGTGTTCCGGTTCTCTATTAAAAGGAGGCCTTAATATCCCTTAGTTTCCGTAAGGACCCCTCTGCCACAGGAGGGTAGGACAAAAGATGTCATGCAAGTTCTTTTCCATAAGCACGTATGACTATGTTCGGAATACATGCCTACATTATATCAATGAACTTGAGCTAGTTCCATGTCACCCTAGGTTATGACTGTTACATGATGAACCGCATCCGACATAATTCTCCGTCACCGATACATTGCCTACGAGCTTTCCATATATTGTTCTTCGCTTATTTACTTTCCCGTTGCAACTGCTATCATCACTACAAAATACCAAAAACATTACTTTTGCTATCATTACCTTTTTCTACCGTTACCACTACTATCATATTACTATGCTACTAAACACTTTGCGGCATATATTAAGTTTCCAGGTGTGGTTGAATTGACAACTCAGCTGCTAATACTTGAGAATACTCTTTGGCTCCCCTTGTGTCGAATCAATAAATTTGTGTTGAATACTCTACCCTCGAAAACTATTGCGATCCCCTATACTTGTGGGTTATCAGTGACATGCCTCGAACTCTAGATCCTGCTGAGGCCGAGGGAGAGTTTCATCAGCACGACGGTGTATAGATGGTGATGATGAAGTTACCGACGCACGGCTTTGCCTAAGCACTACGACAATAGGACCGAGGTGGAAATCTGTGGAGGGGGGCACCGCACATGGCTAAGAAATCAACTTGTGTGTCTATGGGGTGCCCCCCTCCCCCATATATAAAGGATGGGAGGAGGAGGAGGGCCGTCCTCAAGGGGCGCGCCCCAAGGGGGGATTCCTACTCCTATTCCAAGTAGGAGAAGAAGGAAGGAGAGGGAGAGGGAGAAGGAAAGAGGGGGGTGCCGCCCCCTCCTAGTCCAATTCGGACCAGACCATGGGAGGCGCTGCCTCCCCTTGTGGCCCTTCTCTCCTTTCCACTAAAGCCCAATAAGCACAATACTTCCCCCGGTGAATTCCCGTAACTCCCTGGTTCTTCGAAAAATTCCCGAATCACTCAGAACCTTTCCGATATCCGAATATAGCCTTCCAATATATGAATCTTCATTCCTCGACCGTTTCGAGACTCCTCGTCATGTCCGTGATCACATCCGGGACTCTGAACAACCTTTGGTACATCAAATCACATAACTCACAATGCATATCATCATCGAACGTTAAGCGTGCGGACCCTGCGGGTTCGAGAACTATGTAGACATGACCGAGATTCATCTCCGGTCAATAACCAATAGTGGAACCTGGATGCTCATATTGGTTCCTACATGTTCTACGAAGATCTTTATCGGTCAAACCGCATAACATAATACATTGTTCCCTTTGTCACCAGTATGTTACTTTCCCGATATTCGATCATCGGTATCATCATACCTAGTTCAATCTCGTTACCGACAAGGCTCTTTGCTCGTTCTGTAATGCATCATCCCATGACTAACTCATTAGTCACATTGCTTGCAAGGCTCATAGTGATGTGCATTACCGAGAGGGCCCAGAGATACCTCTCCGACAATCGGAGTGACAAATCCTAATCTTGATCTATGCCAACTCAACAAACACCATCGGAGACACCTATAGAGCATCTTTATAATCACCAGTTGCCTTGTGATGTTTGATAGCACACTAAGTGTTCCTTTGGTATACGGGAGTTGCATAATCTCATAGGAACATGTATACGTTATGGAGAAAGCAATAGCAATAAACTAAACGATCATAGTGCTAAGCTAACGGATGGGTCTTGTCCAGCACATCATTCTCTAATGATGTGATCCCGTTCATCAAATGACAACACATGTCTATGGTTAGGAAACATAACCATCTTTGTGTCGGAGTTATTGGCCATGGGCAGCCTCATCCGCTCCCCATGACGTTTCAAGACACCGGGGCCGACTGCGCCCCTCAGGCCTCGAAGATTGACCGCCACCTTCTTGTGGCCGGCTGGTCCGAGCGGCCGACTGCAAGAGGGGCCGGCTCCTTCTTGGCCCAACCCGACTGCTCGGTCTTGAACTCGGCCAAGAGATGGGCTTCGTTGTCCTCCGCCTTCTTTAGGGTCATCTTGTGAAGCGCCGCCCCGTCCGCCGACTGCTTGGCCAGGCGGTCGCGCTCCTGGGCCGCCCTATTGCATTCATCCTCCTTGGCACGCAGAGTGGTGTTGGCTTCGCCCAGTTGCTGCTGCAAGGTGGCGTTGGTCTCTGAAAAAGCAGGAAAAAAATATCAACAATCAAGAAAAGAAGAAGAGAGCAGTTGCCGGGAAGATTCGGCCCGACTGCTCAGCAGTCTGCCCGCATCTCGGGGACTACAGCCCGCGGGTGCGCTGACGCGCCCAGCGGAGAGAAGAAGATAGTACTTACTCTGTCTTTCCGCCAAGTTGGTAGTCCAGCTCTCGGACATGAGCATTGAAGTTGGCCGCGTGGATGTTGTGATAGTCCTACAACAAGGCAATGAAAGGGAAGTCAGTCAGAAGCTAAGAACCCACTATGAAGTTCCAGGCCACCTGCTCAGTAGTCGGCCAAGAACTCGAGGACTACACCCAGTGGGTGCGCTGGTGCGCCCCCACCAAAGACTATAGAAATCAAAGCAGAAAGCAAATCACATACTTGACGGCGGCCCGCGTCTTCACGAACGCCTTCATGCATTGTGAGAGGGCGGCGGCTTCGGCCCTGAAGTCGGCCTAAACGTCCTACGCTGCCTGATCAAGGCGCTCGTCCCGCCACCGCGCACCCACTACTCCGGCGCGGCGCTGGTGGCTTCAGCCTCGGGTGCCGACGAGCTGGTGCTCCCAATCTCCAGCAGCCTCGGCGCTGATGCCGCTTTCTCCACGCGGCGGCGCGCTGGAGTCCGCGCCGCAGGAGCTGACCCCACCACCAACTCGCCTTCGGTTGGTGGTTCCAATTGGGCAGCCGGCGGGGCGCCCTACGCGTCTGCAGTCAGCGGCACCTCAATCTCCGGCAAGACGGCGTCACCGCCATCCCTCCCTAGGACCGGCTGGTCATCACCGGCTTCTCCTTCCGGCGCCGGGATCCCTAATGCTGGTGGCGCGGAACATAGGGGGATGATGAGTTGGGGGTGGACGACCCGCGGCGTCCGCCGCCTGCTTCTCCGCTGTAGCATCGGCTTGGGATTTAGCCGCCGCGTCTATGTCCGCCTGCGTCGCCCTGGCGGCGGCCGCCTTGTCAGCCTCCGCCTTCTTGGCGGCGACTTCCTTCTCCTCCCACACCTCCCGGGTGTTCCGTTCCCGTTCCTCCCGGAGGTCGGTGTCCGGGTCTATACGGCGGGTGTTGGAGGAGACCTCAGCCGTCCTGACTACGGAGGTTGAGGTCGACCGCTCAAGAGAGAGCGGAGCCCTGCTCAGAAGAAAAATAAAAAAAGAAGAGGTTCAGAAAAAATCGGCAAATTAAAGAGTCAAAGAAGACACAAGAAAGTGCTAAGGACTTACGCCGACACCATTGGGGGCTGCTTGGGGGCCTTATGGAACCTGGCCGCCTTCACGGCAGCTTCGCGCCGCTTGGTCGCCGCGGCCGTGTCCTTGGCTGCGACGGCCGAGTGCCTGGGCATCTTTGGGAGGCTGCCGAAAAGCAGCGCGCCTCGGCATTTAGGCCCACCGCCAGGTGCAGGTGGAGCGGCAGAGTAACTCGACCCCGCCTTGTGGGAAGGCGGCAGACGGCGTGGTTCTTCTGCCTCCTCCTCCTCTTCCTCGTCCTCGTCCTCATCCTCCTCCTCATCATCGTCCGGCCAGTCCTCCATGTCGCCTCTTCCTCCGAAGCCGCCTGCTCCGCCGCCACCGGTGGCCTCGTCTTCCAGGGCAGCCGCCCCCAAGTCAGGGTCTGCCACGTCGCTGATGTCCTGGTCCGGCTGGCAGACGATGTCGGCATGCGGCTGGGAGGGGAGGATCTGCATCACAGGCGGCCCAGTCAGTCGACAAACCAGAACCCGACAGAAAGAAGAAAGAAGAATCAGGAGCTTACCATAGGCAGGGGGTTGGCGTGGGAGTACGACTGCTTGTTGAAGTACCATCTCCCCTTGTCAAGCTTGAGGTCCACAATCTCATTCACCAGGAGAGCCATCTCTACAGTCAGCATCTCCTTGGTGCACGTGCGGCATGGATCTCGGAGCCTGCTCATCTGGCTTATCATGTGAAGCCGACGTTGGAGCGGCAGGACTCGGCGCACCACGAAGGCGACCAGCAAGTGGGATGCCTTAAGGCCCTCCGACTCCGTCATCACCTTGAGGCGGGCGATGGCGGCAGAGGCGTCTTCCGATAGGTGCTTCGGCTTGAAGCCCCAGTTGACGCGAGGCTCGGCAAGCGGCCCTGCCGCATAGGGCTGCAGGTTGATGAAGTCATGCGCCGGGTCGACGTTCTTCACATAGAAATACGACTTCTGCCACAACTTCACCGATTGGATCAGCTTGATGGCTGGGAAGGCGTTTCTAGAACCCAGACGCTGCACCGCGATGTATGCTCCGCACTGCACCGCCTCCTCCCTGATGGCAGTGCCGAGCTTGCTGTAGAAGAAAGGTCCCTAGAGCTCGATGGTGGGGAGGATGCCAAAGTACCCCTCATGCAGGGTGATAAAGGCCGACAATAGCACCATCGTGTTCGGTAGAAGTCTAAGAAGGCGTGGAAGAAGTCTAAGAAGGCGTGGAATAAGTTACTCGCCGACGGGCTGAAGCCGCGGAGGAAGTGCAAGCGGAAGATGACGCGCTCGCCTTCCTCCGGCGCCGGCGAGATTTCCTTGGCAGGCGGCACACACACCCTGACACGGTCCGCGCCAGGCAGGCGCCGTGTGTCGCGGAGGAAGATGAGGTGATCGTTGTGGACGTTGGAGCCGTCCCAGTCGCTGGAGCGTTCCATGGAAACTCGAGGACTGTGGTGAGCGCGCGGGCTCGCGGCGGAGGAGAAGAAAGGGGGTTGGCGGAGAAGAAGCTCGGCGATGATGACGAGCCGCTGCAGCACTACGGCGAGCAAGGAGTGCGGCAGTGGTGGAGAAGAAGAAAGAGTGAGGGGAGGGCGCGCATGCCTCTGCCCCTGCCCTCTCCCCCTACTTATAGCCCTCTGGTTACGAACCCGAGAGGAGGGGCGTGGGATCGTGGGATTTACTGCGCCCACGACCCCATGGCCCCGCGTTTACCGCACCGTAATGCCGCGTGGTAAAAACATGCGGGATCCCAACCTCCCGCCTCAGCAGTAGCGTATCCGCGCGCGTGCTGAGGCCCTGTAGTGGTAGGCCCGGCCTGCTCATTCGCCCCATCAAGCGTGGGCTGGCAGGCCGGCCCGACCAGCTAGCGCCGCGTGGCGCGCATGCGGCAGGCGGCTAGCCTAGGCACCTAGCCAGCGCGCCGCGTGCTTCCCGCGAAGACTGTTCAAATTCCACCAGTCAGCCTGTCAGGTCCCGGGCGGCTCCTGACAGGCGGCACTCTAGAAGACAGACCGAGCAAGCAACCAAAACTGTACGGAGTAGGAAGCTGCCGGGGCACCTCCACCTTGTCAGCCGTGGCGACCCGCCAGCTTCGGGGACTACTGTCAGAGTTATTGGCCATGGGTAGCCTCATCCGCTCCCCATGACGTTTCAAGACATCGGGCCCAACTACGCCCCTCGAGCCTCAAAGACTGACCGCCACCTTCTTGTGGCCGGCTGGTCTGAGCGGCCAGCTGCGAGAGGGGCCGGCTCCTAGGAGGCGCCCCCAGAGGGGCCGGCTTCTAGCAGGCGGCCCCAAACACCCTCAATGTCTGAGTCACCATGAATGCGATGAGACGAGACGTGGGTATAGAGAAGCCTACCACCCTCGAATCCAAGGCGGGTCGTGGCACGGCGCGCCACTGTAGCCCCTCCGCCCATGAAATCACCCAAGATAGGAGGGACCCAGCTCCCATGACGGGCTGTCGGTACAGCCCACAAGCGGCGAGTCCTACCAGCCCATGGAAAGCCAGAAGGCGGCAAGATCAGCTAGCCGGCTAAGGGGAGGTTGGCTTCCAGTAGGCAGCCCTCCCCTTGTTAAAGATTTTGTGCACCATCAGCCGGGAGAAATGGGGAGTGGCTATAGTGAACAGCTACTAGGCGGCGGGACTGTAGCCACGCCTCCCCCAACCAAGCAAGCGTCATTAGAAGCACAACTACAGTAATGAGCCGCCAGCAAGGTCCGCGAGTGGCGGGCGTGGCCTGTCGGCCAAGTAAGTCATTTACTCATGTGCTTCACTTATATCCTATGAGTAAATGGTTGAATGAAGTGAATATCATATAATTGAAATTACATACGCTTCATATGCTTATCCCATGGGGAGTAATGACTTCACACATAATAAGTATAGGTGGTAAATTTATTGAAAGTTAGCAAACGTAGTATTGGTCATTTGAACAATTCATGAAAGAATATTGAAGGAAGAAAGATATCACATATAAATATACTATCTTGGACATCTTTTGTAATTGTGACCACTCATTAAAATATGACATGCAAAAAAGTTGAGGTTGGACAAGGAAGACAACATAATGGGTTATGTTTTCTTATATCCGAATAGAAGTTATATTGTCATGGATCCTCCAACATGTTGAGCTTGCCTTTACCTCTCTTGCTGGCCAAATTCTTTGCACCAAGTAGAGATACTACTTGTGCTTACAAACATCCCTTAAACCAGTTTTGACATGAGAGTCCACCATACATACCTACGGATTGAGTAAGATCCTTCAAGTAAGTTGTCATCGGTGCAAGCAATAAAAATTGCTCTCTAAATATGTATAATCTATTAATGTGAAGAAAATAATCTTTATACGAACTTGTGATATGGAAGAAATAAAAGCGACGGACTGCATAATAAGGGTCTTTATCACAAGCGGCAATATAAAGTGACATTCTTTTGCATTAAGATTTTGTGCATCCAACCATAAAAGCGCATGACAACCTCTGCTTCCCTCTACGAAGGGCCTATCTTTTACTTTTACCTTCTACCCTTATACAAGAGTCATGGTGATCATCACCTTTCCCGTTTACACATTTTCCTTTGGCAAGCACTATGTGTTGGAGCGATCCGGATATGTATATCCACTCGGATGTAGGTTTTCATAAATTATTATTGTTGGCATTACCCTTGAGGTAAAAGGTTGGGAGGCGAAACTTATTGGGGAACGCAGTATTTCAAAAAAATTCCTACGATCACGCAAGATCTATCTAGGAGATGCATAGCAACGAGAGGGGAGAGTGTGTCTACGTACCCTCGTAGACCGAAAGCAAAAGCGTTGAGTAACGCGTTTGATGTAGTTGAACGTCTTCGCGATCCAACCGATCAAGTACCGAACGCACGGTACCTCCGCGATCTGGACACGTTCAGCTCGGTGATGTCCCTCGAACTATAGATCCAGCTGAGACCGAGGGAGACTTTTGTTAGCATGACGGCGTGTTGACGGTGATGATGAAGTTACCAATGCAGGGCCTCGCCTAAGCACTACGACAATATGACCGAGGTGGAAATCTGTGGAGGGGGCACCGCACATGGCTAAGAAATCAACTTGTGTGTCTATGGGGTACCCCTTCCCCTGTATATAAAGGATAAGACGGAAGGAGAGGGAGAGGGAGAAGGAAAGAGGGGGGCACCACCCCCTCCTAGTCCAATTCGGATCAGCCCATGGGAGGCGCGATGCCTCCCCTTGTGGCCCTTCTCTCCTTTCCACTGAAGCCCAATAAGGCCCAATATTTCCCCCGGTGAATTCTCGTAACTCCCCGGTTCTCCGAAAAATACCCGAATCACTCGGAACCTTTCCGATGTCCGAACATAGCATTCCAATATATGAATCTTTATGTCTCGACCATTTTGAGACACATCGACATGTCCGTGATCACATCCAGGACTCCGAACAACCTTCAATACATCAAATCACATAACTCACAATACATATCGTCATCGAACGTTAAGCGTGCGTACCCTACGGGTTCGAGAACTATGTAGACATGACCGAGACTCATCTCCGGTCAATAACCAATAGCGGAACCTGGATGCTCATATTGGTTCCTACATATTCTATGAAGATCTTTATCGGTCAAACCACATAACAAAATACATTGTTCCCCTTGTCATTGGTATGTTACTTGCCCGAGATTCGATCGTCGGTATCATCATACCTAGTTCAATCTCGTTACCGGCAAGTCTCTTTACTCATTCCGTAATGCATCATCCTGTGACTAACTCATTAGTCACATTGCTTGCAATGCTCATAGTGATGTGCATTACTGAGAGGGCCTAGAGATACCTCTCTGACAATCGGAGTGACAAATCCTAATCTCGATCTATGCCAACTCAACAAACACCATCGAAGACACCTGTAGAGTATCTTTATAATCACCCAGTTACGTTGTGAAGTTTGATAGCACACTAAGTGTTCCTCTGGTATTGGGGAGTTGCATAATCTCATAGTCATAGGAACATGGATAAGTTATGGAGAAAGCAGTAATCTAAACGGTCATAGTGCTAAGCTAACGGATGGGTCTTGTCCATCACATCATTCTCTTATGATGTGATCCCGTTCATCAAATGACAACACATGTCTATGGTCAGGAAACATAACCATCTTTGATTAACGAGCTAGTCAAGTAGAGGCATACTAGGGACACTTTGTTTGTCTATGTACTCACACATGTACTAAGTTTTCGGTTAATACAATTCAAGCATAAATAATAAAAAATTATCATGATATAAGGAAAAATATATATATATATATATATATATATATATATATATATATAACAACTTTATTATTTCCTCTAGGGTATATTTCCTTCAAAACTATAAGCCCCTATCTTTCTTTGTGTCCGATTGAAACTTTGAACCCATAAATATCACGTGAGTGTTAGCAATTGTGAAAGATTAAATGATAGTTGAGTATGTGGAATTTGCTAAATGAAAGCTCTTACATAGACCCTTCCTGGAAATAAGATGAATTGCAATTGTTTGATGACTAAGAACATGGTTTGTTAATTTTCAAGAAAGTTTACGATCTATACTTTGACATGTGAATAGCTCATTACTTGATCATGAGTAGTTTTAAGAAGATGAGCTACTGTTTATGATAAATAATAATGCTAGAAAAAGTGCTTGGAACTTTCATTGATCAATCTTGTGCACTTGATAGTATTCACACTTCATAAATTATTTCTTTTATCATTTACCTACTCGAGGACAAGCAGGAATTAAGCATGGGGATGATGATACATCTCCGGTGTATCTATAATTTATGAAGTATTCATGCCATGTTCACAAAAAATCCATATTATTTTGGTATGATTTGATTAGAACTAACCCGGACTAACGCTGCTGTCAGCAGAACTACCGTGGCGTTGTTTTTGTGCAGAAATAAAAGTTCTCGGAACGAGCCGGAAATTAACGGAGATTTTTTCTGGAAAATATGAAAAATACGGGAAGAAAAAGATACAGAAAAGGAGTCCTGCTACCTCTTGAGCATGCGTTTGTTTTCCCTTAAAGAGGAAACTGTGATGCAGCAAAGTAGCGGAAGTATTTCCCTCAGTTTTGAGAACCAAGGTATCAATCCAGTAGGAGACAACGCACAAGTCACCTAGTACCCGCACAAACAATCAAGAACCTTGCAACCAACACAATAAAGGGGTTGTCAATCCCTTCACAGTCACTCGCAAAAGTGAGATCTAATAAAGATAGTAAAGTAAATATTTTTGGTATTTTTGTTGTATTGATCGGAGAGTAAAGATTGCAAAATAGTAAACGAGATGCGACGTAAATAAAAGAGATGCAATATAATAAGAAAGAGGCCCATGGGCCATAGGTTTCACTAGTGGCTTCTCTTAAGATAGCATGTATTACGGTGGGTGAACAAATTAGTACCGAGCAATTGATAGAAAAGCGCATAGTTATGAAGATATCTAAGGCAATGATCATGAATATAGGCATCACGTCTGTGTCAAGTAGACCAAACCAATTCCGCATCTACTACTATTACTCCACACATCGACCGCTATCCAGCATGCATCTAGAGTATTAAGTTCATAAGAATAGAGTAACACATTAAGCAAGATGACATGATGTAGAGGGATAAACTAAAAAAATATGATATAAACCCCATCTTTTTATCCTCGATTGCAACAATACAATACGTGCCTTGCTACCCCTACTATCACTGGGAAAGGACACTGCAAGATTGAACCCAAAGCTAAGCACTTCTCCCATTGCAATAAAGATCAATCTAGTAGGCCAAACTAAATCGATAATTCGAAGAGACTTGCAAAGATATAAAATCATGCATATAAGAATTTAGAGAAGAACAAAATAATATTCATAGATAATCTTGTTCATAAACCCACAATTCATCGGATCTCGGCAAACACACCGCAAAAGTGTATTACATCGAATAGATCTCCAAGAACATTGAGGAGAACTTTGTATTGAGAATCAAAGAGAGAGAAGAAGCCATCTAGCTAATAACTATGGACCCGAAGGTCTGTGGTAAACTACTCATGCTTCATCAGAGAGGCAATGGTGTTGATGTAGAAGCCCTCCATGATTGATTCCCCCTCTGGCAGATTGCCAGAAAAGGCCCCAAGATGGGATCTCACGGGTACAGAAGGTTGCGGCAGTGGAAAAGTGGTTTCATGGCTCCCTCGGATCGATCCAGGATATAAGAGTATATATAGGCGAAAGAAGTACGTCGGTGGATCTACGAGGGGCCCACGAGGGTGGGGGTGCGCCTACCCCCCTAGGCGTGCCCTCCTGCCTCATAGCCGCCTCGTGGAGTTCCAAACTTTGACTCCAAGTCTTATGGATTGCTTACGGTCCAAGAAAGGTCATCACGAAGGTTTCATTCCGTTTGGACTCCGTTTGGTATTCCTTTTTTGTGAAACTCTAAAATAGGCAAAAAAAAATAGAAACTGGCACTGGGCCTCCGGTTAATAGGTTAGTCCCAAAAATAATACAAAAGAGCATATTAAAGCCCATTAAACATCCAAAACAGATAATATAATAGCATGGAAAAATCAAAAATTGTAGATACGTTGGAGACGTATCAAGCATCCCCAAGTTTAATTCCTGCTCATCATCGAGTAGGTAAATGATAAAAACAGAATTTTTGATGTGGAATGCCACCTAACATAATTATCAATGTAATTTTCTTTATTGTGGCATGAATGTTCAGATCCGAACGATTCAAGACAAAAGTTTAATATTGACATAAAAATAATAATACTTCAAGCATACTAACAAAGTAATCATGTGTTCTCAAAATAACATGGCCAAAGAAAGTTCATCCCTAAAAAATCATATAGTTTGGCTATGCTCCATCTTCGTCACACAAAATATCCAGATCATGCACAACCCAGATGACAAGCCAAGAAATTGTTTCATACTTCTGTATTCTCAAACTTTTTCAACTTTCACGCAATACATGAGCGTGAGCCATGGACATAGGACTATAGGTGGAATAGAATGGTGGTTGTGGAGAATACAAAAAGGAGGAAGATGGTATCACATCAACTAGGCATATTAATGAGCTATGGAGATGCCCATCAATAGATATCAATGTGAGTGAGTAGGGATTGCCATGCAATGGATGCACTAGAGCTATAAATGTATGAAAGCTCAACAAAAGAAGCTAAGTGGGTGTGCATCCAACTTGCTTGCTCACGAAGACCTAGGGCATTTTGGGGAAGCCCATTATTGGAATATACAAGCCAAGTTCTATAACAAAAATTCCCACTAGTATATGAAAGTGACAAAATAAGAGACTCTCTATCATGAAGATCATGGTGATACTTTGAAGCACAAGTGTGGAAAAGGATAGTAGCATTGTCCCTTCTCTATTTTTCTCTCTTTTTTTTTGTTTGGCTTCTTTGGCCTCCCTTTTTTCATTGGCTTCTTTGGACTCTTTTTGTTATTTCCTCACACGGGACAATGCTCTAATAATGATGATGATCACACTTTTATTTATTTACAACTCAAGGATTACAACTCGATACTTAGAACAAAATATGATTCTATATGAGTGCCTCGGATGTGTACCGGGATGTGCAATGAATCAAGAGTGACATGTATGGAAAAATTATGAATGGTGGCTTTGCCACAAATACGATGTCAACTACATGATCATGCAAGGCAATATGACAATGATGGAGCATGTCATAATAGACGGAACGGTGGAAAGTTGCATGGCAATATATCTCGAAATGGCTATGGAATTTCCATAATAGGTAGGTATGGTGGCTGTTTTGAGGAAGGTAAATGGTGGGTTTATGATACCGGAGAAAGTTGTGCGGTACTAGAAAGGCTAGCAACGGTGGAAGGGTGAGAGTGCATATAATCCATGGACTCAACATTAGTCATAAAGAACTCACATACTTATTGCAAAAATCTACAAGTCATCAATACCAAGCACTACGCGCATGCTCCTAGGGGGATAGATTAGTAGGAAAAGACCATCGCTCGTCCCCGGCCGCCACTCATAAGGAAGACAATCAAAGAAACGCCTCATGCTTCAAATTTGTTACACAACGGTTACCATACGTGCATGCTACGGGACTTGCAAACCTCAACACAAGTATTTCTCAAATTCACAACTACTCAACTAGCATGACTCTAATATCACCATCCTCATGTCTCAAAAAAATCCTCAAGCATCAAACTTCTCATAGTATTCAACACACTTTATATGAAAGTTCTTATTATACCCATCTTGGATACCCATCATATTAGGACTAGTTTTATAGCCAAAGCAAATTACCATGCTTTCTAAAACACTCTCAAAATAATATAAGTGAAGCATGAGAGATTAATAATTTCTATAAAATAAAACCACCACCGTGCTCTAAAAAGATATAAGTGAAGCACATAGAGTATTCTAATAAATTCTAACTCATGCTTGTCTCTCCCAAAAGGTGTGTACAGAAAGGATGATTGTGGTAAAATAAAAATAAAAGACTGAAATCATACAAGAGGCTCCAAGCAAAACACATATCATGTGGTGAATAAAAATATAGCCTCAAGTAAAGTTACCGATAGACGAAGACGAAAGAGGGGATGCCTTCCGGGGCATCCCCAAGCTTAGGCTTTTGGTTGTCCTTGAGTTTTACCTTGGGGTGCCTTGGGCATCCCCAATCTTAGTCTCTTTCCACTCCTTATTCCAAAACCCATCAAATCTTTACCCAAAAACTTGAAAACTTCACAACACAAAACTTCAACAGAAAATCTCATGAGCTCCGTCAGTATAAGAAAATAAACCACAACTTTATGGTACTGTAATGAAGTCATTCTTTATTTATATTGGTTTAAACCTACTATATTCCAACTTCTCTATGGTTCATACCCCCCGATACTACTCATAAATTCATCAAAATAAGAAAACAACACGCGAAAAACAGAATCTGTCAAAATTAGAATAGTCTGTAGCAATCTGGAGGTTTCGAATAATTCTGTAACTCCAAAAATTCTGAAACATTAGGATGACCAGGATAAAAAGTACATTGATCTACTGCAGTTGGAATTGGTATTTTATCGCTCTCTGGTAAAAAATGATAATTATTTTCGTGAGCGCATGCTTTCTGTTTTCATCAGCAAGATCAAACAACAATCACCCAAGAAGATCCTAAAGGCTTTACTTGGCATAAACACTAATTAAACACAAAAACACAATCATAACGGAAGCTAGATGAATTATTTAGTACTAAACAGGAACAAAAAGCAAAGAACAAAAATAAAATTGGGTTGCCTCCCAACAAGCGCTACTGTTTAATGCCCCTAGCTAGGCATAAAAACAAGAATAGATCTAGGTATTGCCGTCTTTGGTATGCAATTCTTAAATTGAACACTTATAACCCTTAGGAGGTTCTTTGTTTTTGTTAATGATCAAACTCCTAGGGAAGAAATCAAGAAATTCATTTGTAGCAAAAGGTTCCCTAATGATATCAAAAAAGTTGGGGTGAACACTTATTGATTTGAGGTCTTCATTTTCCTTACTAGAAGATTCACCCTTATTTTTAAGAACATAGATAAACTTGGCAACTTTGGTAGGAGGAGGATTTGAGGTATTTGTAACGGCAGAGAAAGCGGACTCCAAGTTGGTAATAATATCTTCGAGTTTATCAATTCTAGTGGAATCTTGGTCTATCTTCTCATTAACTATGGGTTCCTTTTCCCTAAGATTTTTCAGAGTAACTCCTACCTTAGATCCATATTAGGTAATTTGGTTGTGGATCTTTTTATGAAAGAATTCGATTAACTCTATAGTGGCAATTTATTTTCAATAATATCAAGCCTTTGCATCACATGTTCCGAAGTTAAAATAGTTCCATTGACCAAAAGAGGTGGTGGGCCTAACAAATCTATCATAGCATTATAAGAATCAAAATTATGGCTTCCCAAGAAATTCCCTCCGGCAATGGTGTCAAGAACATATCTATTCCAAGGAGTGATGCCTACGTAAAAATTGCAAAGAAGAACGGAAGTAGATTGCTTTCTAGAAGATCTATTTTGAGCATTGCAAATTCTATACCAAGCATCTTTTAGGTTTTCTCCCTCCCTTTGTTTAAAATTAAGAACTTAATTATCGGGAGTATTAAGAATGATAGGAGGACTAGCCAATAAGGTGAAACAAATGATCTAACACACGTACACACAAGAAGCAAGCAAAAAGAGACAAACGGAAAAGGGGCGAAGAAAAGGCAAAGGTTTTTGAAAATCGTTTTAGAAGTGGGGGAGAGGAAAACGAGAGGCGAATGGCAAATAATGTAATGCGAGGGATAAGAGTTTATGATGGATATTTGGTATGTCTTGACTTGGCATAGATCTACCCGGCAACGTCGCCAGAAATCCTTCTTGCTATCTCTTGAGCATGCGTTGGTTTTCCCTTGAAGAGGAAAGGGTGATGCAACAAAGTTGCGTAAGTATTTCCGTTAGTTTTGAGAAACAAGGTATCAATCCAGTAGGAGAAAATGCGCAAGTCACCTAGTACCTGCACAAACAATCAAGAACCTTGCAACCAACGCGATAAAGGGGTTGTCAATCCCTTCACAGTCACTCGCAAAAGTGAGACCTAATAAAGATAGTAAAGTAAATATTTTTGTTATTTTTGTTGTATAGATTGGAAAGTAAAGATTGCAAAATAGTAAATGAGATGCGATGTAAATAAAAGAGATGCAATATAATAAGAAAGAGACCCGGGGGCCATAGGTTTCACTAGTGGCTTCTCTCAAGATAGCATGTATTACGGTGGGTGAACAAATTACTACGGAGCAATTGATAGAAAAGCGCATAGTTATGAAGATATCTAAGGCAATGATCATGAATATAGGCATCACCTATGTGTCAAGTAGACCGAAATGATTCTGCATCTACTACTATTACTCCACACATCGACCGCTATCCAGCATGCATCTAGAGTATTAAGTTAATAAGAACAGAGTAACGCATTAAGTAAGATGACCTGATGTAGCGGGATAAACTCAAACAATATGATATAAACCCCATCTTTTTATCCTCGATGGCAACAATACAATACGTGCCTTGCTGCCCCTACTGTCACTGGGAAAGGACGCCGCAAGATTGAACCCAAAGCTAAGCACTTCTCCCATTGCAAGAAAGATCAATCTAGTAGGCCAAAGTAAATTGATAATTCGAAGAGACTTGCAAAGATATAAAATCATGCGTAAAAGAATTTAGAGAAGAACCAAATAATATTCATAGATAATCTTGTTCATAAACCCACAATTCATCGGATCTCGGCAAACGCACCGCAAAAGAGTATTACATCGAATAGATCTCCAAGAACATTGTATTGAGAATCAAAGAGAGAGAAGAAGCCATCTAGCTAATAACTATGGACCCGAAGGTCTATGGTAAACTACTCACGCTTCATCGGAGAGGCAATGGTGTTGATGTAGAAGCCCTCCGTGATTGATTCCCCCTCCGGCAAATCACCGGAAAAGGCCCCAAGATGGGATCTCACGGGTACAGAAGGTTGCGGCGGTGGAAAAGTGGTTTCGTGGCTCCCTCGGATCGATCTAGGGTATAAGAGTATATATAGGTGAAAGAAGTATGTCGGTGGAGCTACAAGGGGCCCACGAGGGTGGGGGCGCTATCGGTGTCAAAACCGGCGAATCTCGGGTAGGGGGTCCCGAACTGTGCGTCTAAGGCTGATGGTAACAGGAGGCAGGGGACACGATGTTCACCCAGGTTCGGGCCCTCTCGATGGAGATAATACCCTACTTCTTGCTTGATTGATCTTGATGAGATGAGTATTACAAGAGTTGATCTACCACGAGATCGTAGAGGCTAAACCCTAGAAGCTAGCCTATGATTATGATTGTTGTTTTTCCTACGGACTAAACCCTCCAGTTTATATAGACACCGGAGGGGTCTAGAGTTACACAGGGTCGGTTTCAAGGGAGAAGATCTACATATCTGAATTGCCAAGCTTGCCTTCCACGCAAAGGAGAGTCCCACCCGGACACGGGACAAAGTCTTCAATCTTGTATCTTCATGGTCCAACAGTCCGGCCAAAGTATATAGTCGGGCTGTCCGAGGACCCCCTAATCCAGGAATCCCTCAGTAGCCCCTGAACCAGGCTTCAATGACGACGAGTTCGGCGTGCAGATTGTCTTCGGCATTGCAAGGCGGGTTCTTCTCCAAATCCTGAGTACCTGTCGTAATGAGTAGTGTCCGTCTTCCCATGAATGTTGCACTCCTTGGCTTCTGTGCTTTAATAATGGCTATCTTCCACGTGTCGAGCGAATGCAAGAAGACGGGCATTTTTACATTTGCCACCCTAACCATGTGAGTAAATCGTCTATTTAAAGAGTCGGGGATCCTCAGATCCAGATCACATTATCCTCACATAGCGAGTATCCATCGGAGCGCTCCTGGAAAAGTCCATCCCGTCATGGCCGGCCATCGCAGCTCCTCCTCTCACTTGTGTAGCACTAAGCCAGGCAATTGGGAGAAGTGTTCCGTCCCCCACAGCCAATTAGTAGAGTTACAGACCCAGGGGTTTCTCCCTCCTGCGTATATGGTCCCCGTCCGAGCCGGACTAGCCACTTAAATGGCGGGGAGCAAGAGGAGAGCTTTCCCAACCCATCCATGGGGGAGCGGGTATGCCTTTTCCCTTACTTATTGAGGGGACTCAGATTTCTAATCCATCCGTTCCTCTGCGGGCTCCTGGAGTTCTACGGCCTCCAGCTGCATAACTTTACTCCCGCCTCCATATTACACATCGCCGGCTATGTCGCCTTTTGCGAGCTGTTTCTGGGCTGCGAGGCTCATTTCGAGCTATGGAAGAGGCTATTCTGCCTCGTACCCCGTACACAGGATGGGTCAATACATCAACTGGGTGGAGCCGAAATATGGCGCATCGCTGGGACCGGATACCTGTCCAGTACTCCGAAGAAGACATCCGAAGACTGGCCTTCGGAGTGGTTTTATATGGAGGACGTCCCCCTTCCGGACCCTATTCGGATGGGCCTTCCTGAGTTTAATAATGCCCCTTTGAAGAAATGCCACAGCTGGCGCCCTCGGAGCCCCCAGGAGGAAGATAACAGAGAGGTCCTTTACCTGATGGGTAGGATAAAAACGCTGGCCAAATCAGGACTGGCAATAATCGAGGTTATGTCAACATGTATAATGCGGGGGGTGCAGCCACTTAAGTATCGGGGGAAACCCAGGTGGCACTTCAATGGAGAAGACGATGCCACCCGCTGCGGCCGTAAAGGTCCGGACTCCGCCGCTGCTCTAGCGAAAATACTGTCCGATTTATACAAAGGAGAGGAAGAGGAGTTCATCCGCATTAAGCCACGGGATGGATTCTCCATGTACAACCCACCAAACTGGGTGAGTTGCTACCTTTTACTCCAGACCTTCCCGCATTCTTCATCATAAATATTTACCTTGCTATTTCATAGCAGGAACTGCGAAAAGCTGTGAGGGAGGTCCACAACCCGTCTCCACAGCCAGAGGACCCTGACCAGGCCCTCGACCCCGAACTCGAAGAAGATCTGAACATATTTGTGGAGCTCATCAACAGGACGGTCTATTAGTTAAGCTGCAACGGTGCCTTGGTGGCCATCATAGCCGATTATCCTGGCCTGCTCCCTGCATCGCATGTAAGTAAAACCGGAGTCCCAACTTCCGAGAAGGATCCCTTTTTTGCACTTCACCCACCGTACACATACGGTGTCTTACAGGGAAGGCCCTCGGGACACAATGCCGAACCCGCGGTGACTCACCAACAAGGGGCACCGAAGCCCGGTAGGCTTAAAAGGAAGGCGGTTAGGACTGAGACGCCGTCACAGAGGTATGAAAAAGAACCCTGCTCCATGGTTGTCGTCTTTAAACTATAATAACATCCATGGTTCCTGGCAGAAAAAACGCTCGCCGGACTGTGTTCGGAGAGCCTGCCAGCCATGCCTCCACCAGCCGGACTCCAGAGCCGGTCTTAGGGGCAGATGCTAACGTGGGGACAACACTGGATGTTCCTCCTACAACGGATGCGGATAGGCTATCCGCTACGAATTCTGAAGTGGAGAGTTCCATGAATCACAGGCGTCGCCTGGCTGTACTCCGTGACCCTGGTTTCTCCAAAGAGGCATTTGATGCCTTCAACTCAGGAGATGCGTACATCCGAGCTGCTCAAAATGGTCTTGCCAGAGCCATGGACCAGTATGTAAAGGATATACGGGTAAGAAAATCTGATAATTATGTATATCAGTAGCCCCTGAGACTTGAAACAGTTGGCACAACTGATTTAAGGATCATTATATGCGTAGGTTCGTACAGAGAAGAATACCCAGTTGTCTCAAGAGCGGGAGGAGTGCAAGGCCCAGCTACGGGCCGTAGTTGCCGAAATGAAGGAGTCCAAGAAGGCCCCATCTAGTAACACTTGTTCTGATCAAAAGAATGAAATGACATGTACCAGTTAGTATTCGGCATGCATGCAAATATAACAATAGATTCTGCAGATGATCCCGGAGTGAATCCGAAGATCGTGCGAGGGGATGAGCAATATGCTAAATGACAGCTAGAGGCTGGTGAGCGCATGCTTACGCGGGTTAGGCAGGAGAAAAACGATCTCCAAGATGCCAATACCCGGCTGGGCGATGAACTGAAAGATGTTCGAGCCCAGCTAGCTGACTCCGTAAAGGAGAATAAGGGGCTTCAACGTGGCATTTTTATTAAGTGATTGGACGAACTTTTATAGAGTTCGGCAAAGAAACTGGCTAATAGAGTTATATCTGTAGGTATGCTGACGGGTCGTCCTGAAGAGGAGATTCCCGGATCTGCGGGCGATCTTGTGCCAAAACTCTCACAACTGCACAAACAAGTTCGGGAGGTGATGCAGGGCATTGCCTAGGCCTTGTGTCCATCGGCCTCCCTGCCAGGAGGCATGGGGGAGCTCGTAGAGATGCTCAAGGGAGCGCGGAGGCGCTACCAATTATGGAAGATATCTGCCTGCCGACAAGGTGCAATGGAAGCCTGGGCCATGGTGAAGACACGATATACCAAGGCTGACCCGAACCACATGGCCGAGGTCGGGCCCGTGGGATCTGTGTAACACCCTCGATGCGATTATAGCTCCCACGTGTCGAGGCATGACTTAGAGACATAATCGCATTGAAGGCATATGTCGCAAATTAGGTAATCTTCACAACATCCCATGTAATATAAATAATAAAGGGGAACATAACATAGTTGGCTTACACTCGCCACGTCAATCAAGTACATAAATAACATTACATCACCCAAACACTCATGGCCCGACTATGGCGCCAAAATAAAAGATAACCCAACATGTGACACGGTCCTGTTCACCCCCAACTGGGCACCACTACTGATCATCGGGAAAGGAAACATAGTAACGTTGAGAGTCTTCGTCGAACTCCCACTTGAGCTCAAACACGTCTGCTGGAGCGGAATCATCAGGCCCTGCATCTGGTGTAATAGTAATCTGTGAGCCACAGGGACTCGGCAATCTCGCACCCTCGCGATCAAGACTATTTAAGCTAATAGGTATGGCAAGGTAAAATATGAGTGGAGCTGCAGCAAGCGACTAGCAAGTATGGTGGCTAACTAATTCGCAAAAGAGAGTGAGAAGAGGAGGCAAGGCGTGAGCGTGAAACTAGAGAGCAACCTGCGCAACCATTACTCCAACACTGTGTCCACTTCCCGGACTCCGCCGAGAAGAGGCCATCACGGTAACACACTCAGTTGATTCATTTTAATTAATTAAGGTTCAAGTTATCTACAACCGGACATTAACAAATTCCCATCTGCCCATAACCGCAGGCACGACTTTCGAAAGTTCAAATCCCTGCAGGGGAGTCCCAACTTAGCCCATGACAAGCTCTCACGGTCAACGAAGGAATAGACCTCCTCCCAAGACGTTCCGATCAGACTCGGTATCTCGGTAATTCAAGACACTCGACAGGTTAAAACAAGACCAGCAACACCGCTCGAATGTGTCGACAAATCCCGATAGGATCTCCACATATCTCGTTCTCAGGGCACACTCAGATGAGCCAGACGTCTGGTAGGCCAGCCCAGAGTTGCCCCTGGTAGCCCCGAACATCGCTCGGTTGGACCAACACTCAGAGGAGCACTGGCCCGGGGGGGTTAAAATAAGATGACCCTTGAGTCTGCAGAACCCAAGGGAAAGAAAAGGGTAGGTGGCGAATGGTAAAACCAATGTTGGGCATTGCTGGAAAAGCTTTAATCAAGGCGAACTGTCAAGGGGTTCCCATTATAACCCAACCGCGTAAGGAACACAAAATCCGGGAACATAACACCGATATGACGGAAAACTAGGGCGCAAGAGTGGAACAAAACAGTAGGCGAGAGGCCGAGCCTTCCACCCTTTACCAAGTATATAGATGCATTAAGATAACATGGCAATATAATGATATCCCAACAAGTAAATAAAAGATGTTCCAACAAGGAACGGCCTCCAATCTTCACCTGCAACTAGCAACGCTATAAGAGGGGCTGAGCAAAGCGGTAACATAGCCAATCAACGGTTTGCTAGGACAATGGAGGGTTAGAGGTTTGACATGGCAATTTGGGAGGTTTGCAAGCAAGTGGTAGGCATCGTAGCAATGGCATAGCAAAAGAGCGAGCAAACTAGCATAGCAAAGATAGTAGTGATTTCGAGGGTATGATCATCTTGCCTGCACAATTGTCAGAGTTGACTGGATCCTCGAACGCAAACTCAACGGGCTCCTCATGAGCGAACTCGTCTCCCGGCTCTACCCAAACAAGACAAACAAGCAACAAGGACACAATCAACCACGTGCAAACTAAAACAACACAATGCAAAGATGATATGCTATGCGGGATGCGATGCGGGATGCAAAATGCAAGATATGACAAGAAACGCATGAACCTGGCCTCAACTTGGAATTCCAAGTGTGCCACTGGAAAGACGAGATGAAATCGCTTGAAAACGATATAAAGAACGCCGGAATTGGAGTTACGGTTTGGAAATGGCAAGCGATTCAAATATGACACCGGTCTGCGATTTACAGCAAGTAGACATCTAAATGCAATGAGATGAACATGCTACAGTACCCAAACATGACAACAAGATACATGGAAGGGATGCACGCAAGATGCTTAACAAAAGTCTAACACTGAGCTACGACCAATTCATCCATTAACAGGTTCAAACAAGCATGGCAAAAATGCATATGGCAAACAGATCTCAGACTTTGTGAAATTAACACTTGTCTGGAATTTCAGATCAGGTAGCCCTCTTCGGAGCAATAAAACTACATGCTACAGGACCTGAACATGGCAAAGTAAAGCATGGCATGGAGCTACTCAAAGGGCTTAACAAAAGTCCCTTAGTGACCCTTAGCCAAAAGGGATCAGAAAATACAATTGCAAGCATGTGAAGATAGCAAAAACATAATCAGTTTTCAGACTTAGAGAAAAACTGACACATGCTGAAATATAACTCAAGTAGGCATGTTTACGAGCTCGATGCACTCACTACGGTGCAAGTCATGGCAAGAAAATCATACACCCATGAATAAGATACAAAATGCAAGCTAGACATGACAAGAACAATAGCATAGCATGCACGGATCAACTACAACATCATCGGCAAAATTGCAAACAAGTTGACAATCTGCCCCGATTCACAAGGTAACAAAAGTAGAGCTGGATTGACTCAAGCTAGGGTGCTCCATAATTGCAAACATATACATGGATGGATAGAGCACTACAAGATTAACAAAACATCCTTACTGATCATCCTCAAAAGAGGCACGGATCACTAGAAGACAACATGAACATATGGCATCATGAGATAAACAGGTCCAGGAATTTGTGAAATTACTAAGTCCCTGAAAACAGAATTAGCAAGTGCACCACTTTGCAAGCTTGCACATGTCACCACACACATCCTAAAAATACATGGGTTGCACCTCTGGAAATATGACAAAACCCTTAATAAAACATATGTAGAACTCACGGGCATAACATGCACACATTAATCATGACAAAAATGACAAAAAGCTAAACGGATTAGCAGATCTGACAATTATCTCAAGTAGCCCTCTTCTAACGGCATTTCGGGCATCAAGATGAACTCAAATGAAAATGATGCAATGGAATGAAATGATCTACTCTCTGAGATGAACATTTTGATATGCTATATGCATGAATCGGAGCTACGGATGCAAAGTTACGGAGCTACGAACAGGAGCACTTGGATCTGCAATTTCGGGACTTAGACAAAAAAATCAACCTCTAGGGTTTACTGTAGCTGCCAGATCTGGATCGCGGCGTGCCTAGCGAGCTTCACCAAAAAACGGAGGTGGCCGGAGCAGGATGACGGCGGCGAGGTGCTCCCAGGCCGGATCTCGCCGGATCCGGCAGGCGGGGAGCCGGAGAGGCGGCGGGGCGGCGGCCACGGCGCGGCGGCGGCGGTTGGTGG
>NC_041384.1:239639318-239683395 GCF_002162155.2 Triticum dicoccoides | reverse complement strand
CGCGGATGGCTGGAGGCGGCGGGCGGACGCTGTCCGGCCCTGTCCGGACACGTCCGGCGGCGGCGGCGGATGGATCTAGGGTTTAGGGGGGAGGGGAGACCCGTGAATTCCGGAGGGGGGTGATATTTATAGGCATAGAGGGAGCTAGGAGAGTCCAAATGAGGTGCGGTTTTCGGCCACGCGATCATGATCGAACGCTCTAGATGATGGAGCAGATTTAGGTGGGTTTTGGGCCAAATTGGAGGGGTGTTGGGCTGCAACACACACGAGGCCTTTTCGGTCCCTCGGTTAACCGTTGTAGTATCAAACGAAGTCCAAATGATACGAAACTTGACAGGCGGTCTACCGGTAGTAAACCAAGGTCGCTTGGCAAGTCTCTGTCCAAACCGGAAATGTTTAATCCCCACACACGAAAGAAAGGTAGAAATGACCACCGGAGGAGAACGAAGCGCCGGAATGCAAAACAGACAACGGGGAAAAAGCTCAAATGCATGAGACGAACACGTATGCAAATGCAATGCACATGATGGCATGATATGAGATGTATGACAAGGATAACAACACACGGAGACAAAGACCCAAACCCGAGGAAATAAATATAACTTAACGCCGAAAACGACAAGAGTTGGAGTACAAATTGGGAAAGTTACATCCGGGATGTTACAACACTCCACCACTACGAAAAGATCTCGTCCCGAGATCTAGGACTGAAAGAACGCCGGGTACTCAGAACGGAGGTGATCCTCGCGTTCCCAGGTAGCTTCACGGTCGGAATGGTGTGGCCACTTGACTTTGAGAAATTTAATCGACTTGTTGCGAATCTTGCGTTCAGTCTCTTCAAGAATAGCAACTGGGTGCTCACGATAAGAGAGATCTTCTTGGAGCTCAATGTCCTCGAAGTTGACGGTGCGGTTAGGAGTCTTGAACACTTTCGAAGCTGAGAGACATGGAACACGTCATGAACATTTGCAAAGTTTGAAGGAAGCTCGAGTTGATAGGCGAGGTCGCCTCTCTTGCTGACAATCTTGAAAGGTCCCACGTATCTGGGGGCAAGCTTCCCTTTGATACCGAAGCGACGAGTACCTTTCATAGGAGAGACGCGGAGGTAAACATGATCTCCGATCTCGAAAGCCAAATCGCGGTGCTTACTATCATAGTAGCTCTTCTGACGGGATTGGGCTGCTTTGAGGTTATCACGAATGACTTTGCACATTTCCTCTGCCTCTGTGATTAAGTCATTACCCAAAAGCTGACGTTCATTGGTTTCAGACCAGTTGAGAGGGGTACGGCACTTCCTGCCATACAGAATTTCAAATGGGGCCTTGCCCGAACTTGCTTGAAAACTGTTGTTGTAGGAGAATTCAGCATAAGGAAGACAATCCTCCCACTTCATGCCGAAGGAGATCACACAAGCCCTGAGCATATCTTCAAGAATCTGGTTGACACGCTCGACTTGACCGCTAGTTTGAGGATGGAAAGCTGTGCTAAAGCGGATGTTGGTGCCCATGGCCTTCTGAAAAGAATCCCAAAACTTCGAGGTAAAGATGCTGCCACGGTCTGAAGAGATCACTTGTGGAATACCGTGCAGAGAGACAATACGAGAGGTATAGAGTTCCGCCAATTGAGCTGCAGTGATCGACTCTTTGATAGGCAGAAAGTGAGCCACTTTGGTGAGTTTGTCGATGACAACGAATATAGCATCATTGCCACGCTTGGACTTTGGGAACCCAGTCACGAAGTCCATTTCAATGTGGTCAAACTTCCATTCTGGAATGGCAAGAGGTTGGAGGAGACCTGCTGGCCTTTGGTGTTCTGCCTTCACTCTTCTACAGACATCACATTCATTCACGAATTGAGCAATCTCGTGCTTCATTCGAGTCCACCAATAAGCTTGCTTGAGGTCCTGATACATCTTCGTGCTCCCAGGGTGGATGGAGAGGAGAGAATTGTGAGCCTCGTTCATGATCACTTTACGAAGTTCACCTTTGGGATCCTTGTACTGCTGGAACCATTCTGCAGCTTGATCTTTGAGTTGGAAGGAAGTGAACTTAACAAAGTCCTCAGGCCTGACGTTACTGCACTCGAAATGCTTACACAGATCCATAAGACAATCGTCAGCATCGGTTGCCTCAACGCAATTGTTGAAAGTCTTTGGCCCGTTAGCAAGGAACTGGTTGAGTGTAGCAAAGTGATTCTGATTGCTGCCTTGATTCCCTTGGTTGCCTTGATTGCGTTCTTGAAGAATTTGCATGATCAACTGTGTGTTTGCATTGGTTGCGGCCATCACAGCTTGCCATGCCTCCGGAGGAGGTGGAGGTGGTGGCGGATCAGGATTCGGAGTTGTGCGCGTTGGAGGAGCCATCCTGAAGAGGTTGACCACCATTAGCACATTGATAGACAAATATTGAAGTTGAATCCAACGGAATGAAAATTGCAACATATAGTCTTCACATCTGAACAAAATGAACGAATGCATTCCTCTTGAAATGGTCACATATCCACAAATTGAGAAGCCACATAGAATTAAGGTAGAGAAATAAATCAACAAGGTACGGATCAAGAACGAATAATCGGTAAGAAATCCCAATCTCAAACCAATATCCGTGGAAGAAGAACTAGAGCTACTAGAATTCCCACCTATGAAACTCCCGAACCTTTCCGGTTATGCAATCAGGTGTTCGGGATACAGGGGAAGCATAATATCTCACCCAAACTAGCAAATCCTACATCCAGCTGTATCCATCCTTCAACACATAACCAAGAAACCTTCGGAAACCATCTACCTCAACCTTCGAAAAGCATCCGTTATACGAGTTATGGCGATACTCCCGAACTCCCGCCCCAGTACTAGGTGGCGTCGACGTTATCTTACCAACAAACTGCATAAAAGAGATTTTAGATGTCGGCGTACTATACTCAGGTATTCTAGAACTGCAACGATAAAATTATGATGACAACACCTCAGAGCTCAACTCCCCGGGACACTTCCACTAAACCCCTGACAGGAGGCACCAAGACAATGTTCTCATCATAAAACCATCGGAACGATTCTAAGATACCCGCGTGATCCTAAATTTTTTTTAGTGAAACTTGAGAAGAGAAGAGTCAAAACTCTACGTCAGGATGCCTTACCAGAGCGATGAGGAGACTGGGAAGTAAAAAGAATTCCTAAACTCTCTGATATATAATTCCTAAAAGACTCAAAACATTTTCTAGACACAACTCGACCGCTAAAAACGATCAAGCAATGGGGCTCCTAAGGTCGGGGAAGGCTCTAATACCAACTTGTAACACCCTCGATGCGATTATAGCTCCCACGTGTCGAGGCACGACTTAGAGACATAATCGCATTGAAGGCATATGTCGCAAATTAGGCAATCTTCACAACATCCCATGTATTATAAATAATAAAGGGGAAGATAACATAGTTGGCTTACACTCGCCACGTCAATCAAGTACATAAATAACATTACATCACCCAAACACTCATGGCCCGACTACGGCGCCAAAATAAAAGATAACCCAACATGCGACACGGTCCCGTTCACCCCCAACTGGGCACCACCAGTGATCATCGGGAAAGGAAACATAGTAACGTTGAGAGTCTTCGTCGAACTCCCACTTGAGCTCAAACGCGTCTGCTGGAGCGGAATCATCAGGCCCTGCATCTGGTGTAATAGTAATATGTGAGCCACAGGGACTCAGCAATCTCGCACCCTTGCGATCAAGACTATTTAAGCTAATAGGTATGGCAAGGTAAAATATGAGTGGAGCTGCAGCAAGCGACTAGCAAGTATGGTGGCTAACTAATTCGCAAAAGAGAGCGAGAAGAGGAGGCAAAGCGCGAGCTTGAAACTAGAGAGCAACCTGCGCAACCGTTACTCCAACACCGTGTCCACTTCCCGGACTCCGCCGAGAAGAGGCCATCACGGTAACACACTCAGTTGATTCATTTTAATTAATTAAGGTTCAAGTTATCTACAACCGGACATTAACAAATTCCCATCTGCCGATAACCGTGGGCACGGCTTTCAAAAGTTCAAATCCCTGCAGGGGAGTCCCAACTTAGCCCATGACAAGCTCTCACGGTCAACGAAGGAATAGACCTCCTCCCAAGACGTTCCGATCAGACTCGGTATCTTGGTAATTCAAGACACTCGACAGGTTAAAACAAGACTAGCAACACCGCCCGAATATGCCGACAAATCCCGATAGGAGCTGCACATATCTCGTTCTCAGGGCACACTCAAATGAGCCAGACGTCTGGTAGGCCAGCCCAGAGTTGCCCCTGGTAGCCCCGAACATCGCTCGGTTGGACCAACACTCAGAGGAGCACTGGCCCGGGGGGGGGGGGGTTAAAATAAGATGACCCTTGAGTCTGCAGAACCCAAGGGAAAGAAAAGGGTAGGTGGCGAATGGTGAAACCAATGTTGGGCATTGCTAGAAAAGCTTTAATCAAGGCGAACTGTCAAGGGGTTCCCATTATAACCCAACCGCGTAAGGAACGCAAAATCCAGGAACATAACACCGATATGACGGAAAACTAGGGCGGCAAGAGTGGAACAAAACACTAGGCGAGAGGCCAAGCCTTCCACCCTTTACCAAGTATATAGATGCATTAAGATAACATGGCAATATAATGATATCCCAACAAGTAAATAAAAGATGTTCCAACAAGGAACGGTTTGCTAGGACAATGGAAGGTTAGAGGTTTGACATGGAAATTTGGGAGGCTTGCAAGCAAGTGGTAGGTGTCGTAGCAATGGCATAGCAAAAGAGCGAGCAAACTAGCATAGCAAAGATAGTAGTGATTTCGAGGGTATGATCATCTTGCCTGCACAGTTGTCAGAGTTGACTGGATCCTCGAAAGCAAACTCAACGGGCTCCTCGTTAGCGAACTCGTCTCCTGGCTCTACCCAAACAAGGCAAACAAGCAACAATGACACAATCAACCACGTGCAAACTAAAACAACACAATGCAAAGATGATATGCTATGCGGGATGCGACGCGGGATGCAAAATGCAAGTATTCCACTGGAAACGCATGAACCTGGCCTCAACTTGGAATTCCAAGTATTCCACTGGAAAGACGAGATGAAATCGCTTGAAAACGATATAAAGAATGCCGGAATCGGAGTTACGGTTTGGAAATGGCAAGCGATTCAAATATGACACCGGTCTGCGATTTACAGCAAGTAGGCATCTAAATGCAATGAGATGAACATGCTACAGCACCCAAACATGACAACAAGATAAACAGAAGGGATGCACTCTGAGCTACGACCAATTCATCCATTAACAGGTTCAAACAAGCATGGCAAAAATGCATATGGCAAACAGATCTCAGACTTAGTGAAATTAACACTTGTCTGGAATTTCAGATCAGGTAGCCCTCTTCGGAGCAACAAAACTACATGCTACAGGACCTGAACATGGCAAAGTAAAGCATGGCATGGAGCTACTCAAAGAGCTTAACAAAAGTCCCTTAGTGACCCTGAGCCAAAAGGGATCAGAAAATACAATTGCAAACATGTGAACATAGCAAAAACATAATCAGTTTTCAGACTTAGAGAAAAACTGACACATGCTGAAATATAACTCAAATAGGCATGTTTACGAGCTCGATGCACTCACTATGGTGCAAGTCATGGAAAGACAAGCATACACCCATGAACAAGACACAAAATTCAAGCTAGACATGGCAATAACAATAGCATAGAATGCACAGATCAACTACAACATCATTGGCAAAATTGCAAACAAGTTGACAATCTGTCCAGATTCACAAGGTAGCAAAAGTAGAGCTCGATTGACTCAAGCTAGAGTGCTCCATAATTGAAAACAAAGACATGGATGGATAGAGCACTACAAGATTAACAAAACATCCTTAATGATCATCCTCAAAAGAGGCAGGGATCACTAGAAAACAACATGAACATATGGCATCATGAGATAAACAGGTCCAGGACTTTGTGAAATTACTAAGTCCCTGAAAACAGAATTAGCAAGTGCACCACTTTGTAAGCTTGCACAAGTCACCACACACATCCTAAAAATACATGGTTTGCACCTCTGGAAAGATGACAAAACCCTTAACAAAACATATGTAGAACTCACGGGCATAACATGCACACATTAATCATGGCAAAAATGACAAAAAGCTAAACGGATTAGCAGATCTGACAATTATCTCAAGTAGCCCTCTTCTAACGGCATTTCGGGCATCAAGATGAACTCAAATGAAAATGATGCAATGGAATGAAATGATCTATTCTCTGAGATGAACATTTTGATATGCTATATGCATGAATCGGAGCTACGGATGCAAAGTTACGGAGCTACGAACATGAGCACTTGGATCTGCAATTTCGGGACAGACAAAAAAATCAACCTCTAGGGTTTACTGTAGCTGCCAGATCTGGATCGCGGTGCGCCTAACGAGGTTCACCGGAAAACGGAGGTGGCCGGAGCGGGATGACGGCGGCGAGGTGCTCCCAGGCCGGATCTCACCGGATCCGGCCGGCGGGGAGCCGGAGAGGCGGCGGGGCGGCGGCCACGGCGAGGCGGCGGCGGTTGGTGGCGGCGGGTGCGGACGCGGCGGCAGCGGCGACCGGCTAGGAGGTAGGTGGCGGCGTGGAGGAGATGGCTCGGGGAGCCCGCGGGGCGGTGGCGGCTCTTCGGGCCGCGGGGGCCTCGCCTGGGCCGGGCGGGCCGGCGGCGGTGGGAGGTGGCGGCTGCCACGTGTCGGCGCGCGGATGGCTGGAGGCGGCGGGCGGACGCTGTCCGGCCCCGTCCGGACACGTCCGGCGGCGGCGGCGGATGGATCTAGGGTTTAGGGGGAGGGGAGACCTGTGAATTCCGGAGGGGGGTGATATTTATAGGCATAGAGGGAGCTAGGAGTGTCCAAATGAGGTGTGGTTTTCATCCACGTGATCGTGATCGAACGCTCTAGATGATGGAGCAGAGTTAGGTGGGTTTTGGGCCAAATTGGAGGGGTGTTGGGCTGCAACACACATGAGGCCTTTTCGGTCCCTCGGTTAACTGTTGGAGTATCAAACGAAGTCCAAATGATACGAAACTTGACAGGCGGTCTACCGGTAGTAAACCAAGGCCACTTGGCAAGTCTCGGTCCAATCCGGAAATGTTTAGTCCCCACACATGAAAGAAAGGTAGAAATGACCACCGGAGGAGAACGAAGCACAGGAATGCAAAATGGACAACGGGGAAAAAGCTCGAATGCATGAGACAAACACGTATCCAAATGCAATGCACATGATGGCATGATATAAGATGCATGACAACGATAACAACACACGGAGACAAAGACCCGAACCCGAGGAAATAAATATAACTTAACGCTGGAAATGGCAAAAGTTGGAGTACAAATTGGGAAAGTTACATCCGGGGTGTTACAGTCTGATGGGAAACAGATTCCCGTTAGTCTGGTATATGACCAGGTAGAATTAGCGGCGAAGTATTCCCAACAGGATTGTAGGCTAGAGAGCCTGTTGGATGGTATAGAAGAAGAATTTAGTCAGTCTAAGTGACTGTGTACTTCAGGTGACATATTTTGTCCCTAGCCAGATTGTAAATCATTTTTCATGGCGGGCCTTTTCACTTCGACCTCCGGACTCAATAGTCCGGAGTGTATCCGAATACCCGCTCAGTTATGTAAAAACCAGGGTACACGTGGAAACCAGGCGTAGGGGTTATAAGTGCTTGAACAGACAAGTACCCAACTAGCTATGTTATATTACATGGATAGTAAGAAACATGTTCCAGGGATAATAGTTCCATTAAGGGTTCCTTTCCCTGGGTACGCATGCATTAATGTGCATGTCCGAACTGCGAAAAGAAATGCAGGATATAAACATCTGGGGGCATGTATTGTAATAAGTAAAAGTCATCTTTTGTTCACCGACCGAATATTCCCTTAAGAATGCTAGCTTTCGGCTTCACCCAGTCTGAGGTACACATCCGGCTGACCCGACAGTAACAATCGCAGAGGTGCTCCCCTTATGCCCTAGCCGAATTAACGAGAACGTAGGTTATAAACACAAGAGCCAAACAACCCAGCTTGGCCAAAACTTAAGTCATATCGATGCATATAATGGCGAAGAAAAGGTACATGTGAAAAAGTAACACATGTGCAGGGGGCATAGAGCCCGGAACATAATTATATTAAGCTTCTGTATAAGAAGCCCCCAGGTGTAATGAGCACACATGGCGCATCAAGATTGTGTAGTCAAGACACATTTTAACCTTTTAAGGCCGTGAAGAAAAAAGGGAAGAAAGAAAGAAAGAAAGACAGATAGCGGATATATATATATATATATATATATATAAGACGGAGGTAAGGAGACAAAAACAGAGTCCGGCACTAGGCGTAGAACCTTCGGAGTCTGGCCGCGTTCCATGGGTATAGCTCGAGTCGATTGTTCGATGCATCACACAGACGGTACGCTCCACCGGTTAGAACTTTGTCGATGATGAAGGGACCTTCCCATTTGGGCTTGAGCTTGTCCTTTTTCTTCTCGGGTAGGCGTAGAATGAGTTCACCAACGTTATAAGTTTTGGCCCATACTTCTCTGCTTTGATACCGTCGAGCTTGTTGCTGATAGAATGAGGAGCGGGCTTTTGCAACGTCATACTCCTCCTCCAGGGCGTCTAAACTGTCTTGCCGATCAAGCTTGGCTTCTTTCTCTTTGTACATGCACACTCAAGGTGAGTCATGAATGATGTCGCAGGGCAGTACTGCCTCTGCGCCGTACACCATAAAAAACGGTGTGTATCCGATAGTGCGAATCGGCATGGTCCGCAGCCCCCATAGTACGGAGTCGAGCTCCTCAACCCAGTGCGTATCTGGTTCCTTCAAGGATCGCACTAATCTAGGTTTAATGCCGCTCATAATAAGACCATTTGCTCGTTCGACTTGACCATTTGTTTGGGTGTAGACGGAGGCATAATCAAGCTTAATGCCCATGTTGCCACACCATGTTTTTACCTCGTCAGCTGTAAAGTTCGAGCTGTTATAGGTGATGATGCTATGGGGGACACCATAACAGTGTACAACCCCGAATATGAAGTCTATCACTGGTCCGGACTCGGCTTGTATCCATTTGGTGAATTTATCCACCATGACCAATAGGTACTTTTTCTTATGGCTTCCTCCTTTAAGGGGTCCAACCATATCAAGCCCCCAGAGTGCAAAGGGCCAAGTAATGGGGATTGTTTGGAGAGCGGTAGGTGTCATATGGCTTTGATTTGCAAAAAGCTGGCAATCGACGCAATGTTGGACGAGGTCTTGTGCGTCTGCTTGGGCTGTCGGCCAGTAGAAACCTATACGAAAGGCCTTGCTTATAAGGGCCCGAGCTGCGGTGTGATGGCTGCCGAGTCCAGCATGAATTTCTGCCAAAAGTTGCCATCCTTCCTCTTCGGAGATGCACCTTTGAAGTACTCCGGTAGCGCTTTTCTTATAAAGTTCTCCCTCATGGACCTTGTAGGCTTTAGACCGCTGCACAATGCAACGTGCCTCGTTTGGGTCCTCAGGGAGTTCTTGCCTATTTAGGTAAGCCAAGAAGGGTTCTGTCCACGGGGTGATGACAGCCATAATCACGTGGGCCGAAGGTGTTATTTCGGTGGCGGAGCCTCCGATTACGTCAGAGTGTTTGGGATCTGGTGTTGTGGCCGGATCTGGACTGTTGTTGCCGGTCTCCCCTTCCCACACCACGGATGGCTTAAACAACCTTTCCAAGAAGATATTAGGTGGGACAGGTTCGTGCTTAGCACCGATGCGGGCGAGGATATCCGCTATTTGATTGTTTTCTCGGACCACATGGTGGAATTAGAGCCCCTCGAACCGAGCTGGCATTTTGAGGACGGCATTGCGGTAAGCAGCCATTTTAGGGTCCTTGGCATCAAAGTCTCCATTTATTTGAGATATTGCAAGGCTCGAATCCCCACGCACCTCTAGGCATTGAATGCCCATGGAGACTGCCATCGGGAGACCATGCAACAGGGCCTCATATTCCGCTGCATTGTTGGAGTCTGTGTATAATATTTGGAGTATGTATTGGACTGTATCTCCGGTGTGGGACGTTAGGACGACGCCTGCCCCCAGACCAGCCAGCATCTTAGAGCCGTCAAAGTGCATGATCCAATTGAAGTACGCGCTGTACTCTTTAGGGAGTTTGGCTTCTATCCATTCGGCGACGAAATCAGCCAGTACTTGTGACTTAATGGCTTGTCGTGGTTTGTACGTTATGTCGAACGGGAGGAGCTCAATAGCCTATTTAGCGATCCGGCCCGTGGCATTGCGGTTATTTATTATGTCGTTGAGTGGTACTTCAGAGGCCACCGTAATTGAACATACTTGAAAGTAGTGTCGTAGTTTCCGGGATGCCATGAAGACCGCGAATGCTATCTTTGGATAATGTGGGTACCGTGATTTGCATGGAGTGAGGACAGTGGATACGTAGTATACCAGCTTTTGAAGCGGGAACTTATGCCCGTCCGTCTCTCGTTCGACGACGAGCACTGTGCTTACAACCTGGTGTGTTGCCGCTATATATAACAACATTGATTCGCCGATATTTGGCGCGGCCAAGATTGGGTTGCTGGCCAAGAGGGATTTTATTTCTTCCAATCTGGCCGTGGCTGCATCCGTCCACTCGAAGTGTTCGGTGCGTCGAAGAAGGTGATAAAGAGGTAATGCCTTTTCTCCCAATCGGGAGATAAAGCGGCTTAAGGCAGCCATGCATCCGGTTAATTTATGGATTTGCTTGAGGTTTGTTGGGATAGCCAACCGTGATAGAGCTCAGATTTTAGCCGGATTTGCTTCAATTCCTCTATTGGAAATAATGAAGCCCAAGAGCTTTTCGGTGGGCATGCCGAAAACGCATTTTTCCGGATCGAGCTTGATGTCATATGTTCGGAGATTGTCGAACATAAGCCTCAAGTCGTCTATTAAGGATTCGACGTGTCTGGTTTTAATGACCACATCGTCTATGTATGCCTCCACTGTTTTGCCAATTTGTGTTTCCAGGCATGTCTGAATCATGCGTTGATAGGTTGCACCGGCGTTTTTGAGCCCGAAAGGCATGGTGTTAAAACAGAAGGGGCCGTATGGAGTGATGAATGCCGTTGTGGCTTGATCGGACTCCGCCATCTTAATTTGATGGTATCCGGAGTATGCATCGAGGAAACAGAATGAGTCGTGTCCTGTGGCAGCGTCGATAATTTGATCGATGCGGGGGAGGGGGAAGGGATCCTTGGGGCAAGCCTTGTTAAGGTCCTTGAAATCGACACATAGGCACTAGGATTTGTCCTTCTTTGGTACCATCACCAGGTTTGCTAGACAGTCTGGATGTTTTATTTCTCTAATGAATCCGGCCTCGAGTAACTTGGTTAGCTCTTCTCCCATGGTGTCGGATTTCGGGTACCGGTAGACCCTTGAGGTTCGAACACTGGGGTGCGCGCGGAGATCTCTCCCCTACCGATCTACGTCCAATCTCCTCGCGTGATCTAAGCTGGAAACAACAAAAAACACAAGGGACACGAGGTTTATACTGGTTCGGGCCGCCGTGTTGGTGTAATACCCTACTCCAGTGTGTGGTGTGGTGGATTGCCTCAGGGGCTGATGATGAATAGTACTAGGAAAGAACAGCCTCGTGAGAGGTGTTCCTGAGCTGGTGCGATGAACTACTTGGGTGAGTTCAGTCACCTCTCTCTCTCTGCTAGGGCTCTATCAGATCTCTAGATGTCTCTGCTCTTCAGTCCCCCTTCCTCTGTGGTGGCTAGCTCTATTTATAGAGGCCCTGGGCCTCTCCCCAAATAATGAGCGGGAAGGCGCCAACAATTGGCCATTTTGAAGGGGAACATCTAGTACAAGTTATCCTGACCAAAGGTGGTCTTCGGCTACCAAAAGTACTGGTGATGACGCCATCTTGGGCTTCACGGTGACCTCTGTCCCGCGGCTCTGCTGGTCTTGGTCTCATTGCACTGGAATGGCAACCTTTGCCCGATGCCTTGGCCTGTGCTTGCCCCCTTTGCACCAAAGGGGAAACAAGGACGCTGCGTAGGCCGGCGCCCACCTGGTCTCGATCGTCATGTCTTGCGTCACGGGCTCCTTGCGAGGTACCCCTGCCTTGATCTCTCCGCCTCCTCGAGAGCCTGCCTGATGTGGCTGCCTCTGAGGAAGCTTCCTGTCGTCTGCCTCGCGAGGCTTGGCCCCTCGCGAGGGTCTTGAGCTTGAGCTGATGAAGATGGGCTGTGCTGGGCCCTCACTTCAGCCATGCCGTAGGCCGCAGGCAGACAAGTCTGAGGACCCCCGTTCCTAGAACGCCGACAGTAGCCCCCAGGCCCAAGGCGCGCCCGGGCTGGCCTAGCAGGGAAGCGAAGAGGCAAGCGTGAAGCGCCGCGGGCCCCAATAGCCTGCGGCCTTGGGCGCCGCATGGCGATTGATTGGTAGTGAGCGTATGTGCTTCCCCATGACGCCTCGGTGACCGCACGACTTGACAAGTCCCTGCATGCAGAGAAATCGGTCATGATTACCTGCAATCGTGGTGCTCGGCGGTTAGCCTCCTCCGGCTATAAGTGCGGGGCTGCGTGAGCCCCTTCAGCCCATCCCTTCTTGCTGCTCCTTTTCTTCTTCTTGGCTACTCGCCGTTCCCATGGCTCCAAAGAGGTTCTCGCCGCGGACAAAGGAAAGGCCCGCCAGGCAGGGCCTTACTCCCCCAGACCAAGCGCGGCCGAGGCCGCCCTCGCATGTATTCCACGGTCCCCGTAGTGGCCTCCCGCGGCCATGGAGGCAGTTCCCTACGCGGTGGTGAGCGCCCGGCCGCCGATGGGGTGCACGACATGGCTGCGCGCCCCCCTAGGCCACACTTTCGCTCCGCGGAGGTGCTGCCGGAGTTCGTCGTGTGGTCAGTGGACCCAACCAGCACCCGGCTCCAGCTCCCTCGTTTCTTCGTAGGATTTCTGCCGGCCAGCGCCCGGTGCAGCTTTTGGCTCCAGGCAGATGGCTGCTATAGCAGGGCCTCCTGGGCTTCGCTGGAGGTCTCCGTTTCTGGAAATGGGGCCCTGACCCGCGGCTGGCAAACATTTGCCCGCGCGCGCGGCCTGGGCCGGTGGTGCACCCTGCACTTCAAGTTCGATGGCGACGCCACCCTCTACGTGAGGGTGTTCGGGGAAGATGGTCGCCGTGCTGGGTGCTACCCCGAAGACGACGACCGCGGCCGCCTGCCCAGCCCCGGTACTGACCAGGATGAAGACGGTGACAGGCATACAGGCGGCGGTGCTCGGGGTTCGCTGAGCTTCGGCGACTCCCTCTCAGGCAGCAGGTCCTCCAGCGGTGGCCACAATCAGCCCCCGCGCTGTCGCGCCCGCCTGGGTGAAGGTTGCGGGTCAGCCCACTGTCGTGCCCCGGCGAAGCGAGAGGAGGGATCCGCCTGAGCCCCAGGAGCAGCTCGAACCTTCGCTGTGGGTTGGTGCAGGACGAATCGTGGCCATTTTGTTTTCCTTCTTTTTCTGCGCAAAAATAGAAGGTTGTATAGGGCCCCGCTGGGGTGTATTAGAACTGCTGCTGTTAACCATCCCGCTGCTTCCGCTATTTCTGCGCTGTGTTTCTGCGCCGTGCACCCATGTGCGGGAATTGTTTTAGCTCTGTGGGGCTTGACGCGGTCCTCGCCTCCCGAGGCCGTGGCCTCGCCGTGGGCTTTGTGCCCTGCAGGGATCAGTAGGAGGGGTAACTTTCGGTCTTGGTTGTGGGGGCGATCGGCCCAGGTCCCGCGCTCGTGTCGCGATGCCCATGAGGCACTGACTGGGAGGGGTGCTCCCGCAGAGGACTCGGATAGGAAAGCTCCAAACGATTGGGGCAGAAAACACTCGCGAGGGCACCCACGAACCTCCCTCGCGAGACTTGTGTGAGAGAAAACGAGGAAAGCGAGTGAAAAAGACAAAGAGTCATAAGCCAGGAACGTCAACAGCTTCAATAAAACTTCAAACGGGAATAAACAAGCCAACTGCAGAAAGCAAATGAAAAAGCCGCATCCGGCACCTATTCTAGTCTTCGACGTCTTCTCACCGGCGCGGAGCTAAGTGCTGCCACTGGGCATGGGCGGGAGCCCCCGAGGCCCGAGGGCGGCACTCCGGAGACTCCGGGGCGTGTACAGCCCCACTCATTATTACGTGAGAATGTCACGGGCGGTGAGCTTCACAGGCATTGCCTTCTTCACAGGCACCGGGCCTTTTTCCGAAATGTGGTAGCTTCACAGGCATTTGCCTTCTTCACAGGCACCTGGCCTTTCCCAAAACACGGCAGCTTCACAGGCATTTGCCTTCTTCACAGGCACCGGGCCTTTCTCAAAACACGGCAGCTTCACAGGAATTTGCCTTCTTCACAGGCACTGGGCCTTTCTCAAAACACGGCAGCTTCACAGGCATTTGCCTTCTTCACAGGCACCGGGCCTTTCCCAAAACACGGCAGCTTCACAGGCATTTGCCTTCTTCACAGGCACCGAGCCTTTCCTAGGTGCTAGGCCTCGCTCAGGGATAGAACCTCCAGAGATGTTGAATGTTCCACGCGTTCTGGATGGGTACCCCCTCCGTGGTCTCCAAGCGCGCGGAGCCAGGCCTGGAGACATGAACAACCTTGAATGGGCCCTCCCACATGCGAGAGAGCTTGTGCAGCCCCTCCCTGGAGAGAACCCGTCTGAGTACGAGATCCCCTACCTCAAGAGTTCTCAGGCGGATGTTGTGGCAGTGGTATCGTTGCAACGCCTGTTGATACCTTGCCGCTCGCAGCGCGGCTTCTCGGCGGCGTTCCTCCCCTAGCACGAGATCCATCCCTCGCATGGTGTCCTATTGCGTCTCGTCGAACGCCAAGACCCGTGCGGAGCGACGCCTGACCTCGTGAAGGAGAACAGCCTCTGCTCCGTAGACAAGGAAGAACGGGGTCTCGCCATTCGGCTTGGTCGCAGTTGTGCGGATTGACCACAACATGGACTGGAGCTCATCGTACCAGCCCCTGCCACAGGCCTCAAGCTTCTTCTTAAAGGTCCTGGCTTGGAGGCCCCTCAGGACCTTCGCGTTGGCTCGCTTGGCCTGGCCGTTGCTCCGGGGGTGTGCTATCGAAGCGTAGCATATCTGCGTTCCAAGGTTAGCACAGTATGTTTTGAAGAGATTACTAGTGAATTGTGAACCGTTGTCGGTGATGATGCGGTTGGGCACCCCAAATCGGCTCACGAGGCCCTTGATGAACTTGACCGCGGAGCCTGCCAGGATTGTGCAGATGGCTTCCACCTCAGCCCACTTGGTGAACTTGTCCACAGCGACGTAGAGGTAGCGATAGCCCCCTAGCGCCCGAGGAAACGGGCCCAGAATGTCCAGCCCCCAAACTGCGAACAACCATGAGAGGGGTGTAGTCTGCAGACCCCCCGCAGGCTGATGGATCTGCTTAGCGTGAAACTGGCAGGCCTCGCAAGCATTCACCAGCTCAACGGCGTCGATGAGCACCATGGGCCAGTAGAATCCACTACGGAACGCCTTGCCGACAAGGGTTCGTGACGACGAGTGGTGCCCGCAGTCTCCGCCGTGTATGTCCGCTAGTAGCTCCTTCCCTTGCTCTCAGGAGATGCAACGTAGGGACACGTCATTTGGTCGCTTCCTATAGAGCTCTCCATCCCTGATGCAATAAGTTGTGGCCTGTCGCGCCACACGCTCCACTTCCTCCTCGCTCTCCGGCAGAGTCCCTTGCATCAGGTAGTTCTTGAGCTCCAGGATCCGACACCCTTCCTAAGGCTCTAATGCCAGGAGGAGGCATGCCCCTGAGGCCGGGCCGCAGACCGGGGCTCCTGAGGCAGGCAGCTGAGGGAGCTCCTCCCTTGGTTGCGCCGTGCTCGACAGTGATGGCACCGCCGAGGGTTTGAAGAGCCGCTCCTCGAAGACGCCAGGCTCCTGAGGCAGCCGCCGAGATGCCCTCTTGGCAATGTCATCAGCTTCCTGATTGGTGCCGCGTGGCACGTGTTGCTACTCTAGCCCCCAGAACTGTTTCTCCATCTTGCGAACCTCAGTGAGGTAGGCTTCCATGCTCTCATCCTTTGGCTCGTATATCTTGTTGGAGAAGTTGACGAGGAGCTGCGAATCGCCCTTGATGATGAGGCGCTTTACCCCTAAGGCCATTGCGGCCTTCAAGCCTTCTATTAGGCCTTCGTACTCCGCTATGTGGTAGGAGACCTTTTCTCTGTGCTGGATGCAGAGTTGTACGGCGTAGTAGAGTTTGTCCTGGGTAGGGGATACGAGCACTGCACCAGCTCCCGCACCGTGTCGGAAGAACGCCCCATCGAAGTACATGACCCAGCCGTCTGGTGCTTCACTTCCCGGGGAAAGTGATCGGTCTTCGCCTGCCTTGAGACCCGGCGCTTCTGCCCATTCTGCCATGAAATCCGCAAGTGCGGCTCCCTTGATGACTCTGGTCGTACTGAATTCTAGCTGAAATGCCTGTAGTTCAATGTTCCATTCAGCGACCCTCCCAGCTGAGTTGGGGCTCCTGAGTACTCTTTCCAAGGGGTATGCTAAGACGACTTTGAAGGGATGGCCTTGGAAGTAGTGGCGCAGCTTGCGTGAGGCCACTAGTAGCACGAGGATGAGTTTTTGAGGCATGGGGTACCGTGCCCTTGCGTCCCGTAGCACCGTGCTGACGAAGTACACGTGATGCTCGACCAGGTTGACGGTGCTGGCGCAGCTTGCGTCCTCCAGAGGTCGAGGCGTATCTTGAGACGACAGAGCCCCCAGTGCTTGGTCGCCTGAAGAGGCCTCTCCTGTTTCGGGTGCGTTCTCCTGGTGCGGCTGTTCCTTTCCGGCTGTGGTTGCGGCCTTCGCGAGCCCCTCCCGGCTCTGCTTTGCTTCAGTTCGAACAGTCGATGCGGCCTTCGCACAACACTCCTCCCTGACCGCCACCAGGGCTGTGCTAGCGGAGTAGGGGGTGGCCGCAAGGTAGAGCACTAGGGGCTCCCGAGGACGCGGAGCTACCATCACTGGTGGGCTGGTAAGGTACCTCTTGAGGTCTTGGAATGCCTTGTCCGCCTCTTCAGTCCATTCGAAGGGGCCCTTTTTCTTCATTAGCTTGAAGAAGGGCAGCGCTCGTTCCCCCATCTTGGAGATGAAGCGCCCCAGCGCAGTTACACGCCCGGTGAGCTTCTGCATTTCTCCGAGGGTCCTTGGCGGGCTCATGTCTTCGACTGCCTTGACCTTCTCCGGGTTGGCCTCAATGCCCCTGTGGGACACGAGGAAACCCAGGAGCTTGCCCGAGGGGACTCCAAACACGCACTTCTCCGGGTTGAGCCGTAGGTCCACTTCATTGAGGCTCGCAAATGTTTCTTACAGGTCCTGTATCAGGGTTCTTGCCTCACGAGACTTCACCACAATGTCATCGATGTAAGCTTCAGTGTTCGTCCTGAGCTGCCGGCCTAAGGCGATGTGCATCAGCCGCTGAAAGGTCGCGCCTGCGTTGTGCAATCCAAATGGCATGCACATATAGCAGTACACTCCACACAGGGTCAGGAAAGCCGTCTTCTCCACGTCTTCTACCGCCATCTTGATCTGGTGATAGCCCGAGAAGGCATCTAGGAAGCACAATAGGTCACACACTGCGGTGGAGTCGACTATCTGGTCAATGCGGGGGAGCGGAAATGGATCCTGCGGGCATGCCTTGTTGAGGTTGGTGAAGTCGACACACATGCGCTCCTTTCCTCCCTTTTTTGGCACAACGACCGGATTAGCCAGCCAATCAGGGTAGCGAACCTCGCGGATAACTCCTGCCGCCTCTAGCTTCCGGGTCTCTTGAACGATGAAAGCCTGTTTCTCAGTGGACTGCCGCCTCGCCTTCTACTTCACGGGGCGCACATTGGGGCACACGTTGAGGTGATGCTCAATCACTTTCTTTGGGACCCCTGCTAACTGATCAGGTTCCCACGCGAACACCTTCTTTTTCACACACAAGAACCTCACCAGGGCCTCCTCCTGCTCGGGCTCGAGGTTGGCCCCTATGGTGAAGGTGGCGCCAGTGGACCCGTCCTCATCGACTGGTACCTGCTTGGTTACCGCCTTGTCTTGGGTGAATAGCTGCTTCTTTTTAGCCGGTGCAGCCCCCTTGGGCTCAAGGTCGTCGGTGCTAGTGGGCTGTGCCACCGCGGCCGCCCTAAAAACAAGCTGGAGCACCTGCAACGCATCCCTTGTGTCTCCTGACACGGTGAGGACGCCGCTGCTCCCAGGCATCTTCATGAGGTTGTACGCCGGGTCAGTTGCTACCATGAACTGAGCCAAGGCCGGATAGCCGAGGATGGCGTTGTAGGGGAGGCCAATGGGGGCGATGTCGAAGTCGATCAGCTCCGTGCGGAAGTTTTCGTAGGTGTCGAAGGTCACTGGAAGGCGGATCTGTCCCAAGGAGGCGGTGGAACCGGCTCCGATGCCCGAGAAAGGCCTGCTGGGTTGGAGCCGCTCCAGCGGCACGTGGAGGAGGCTGAAGGCCTCCACCAAGAGCATGTTGAGGCCGGCAGCACCGTCAACGAGGGTCCTGGTGACGGCCACTTGGCAGATGGTGGGGGTGCACAGCACCGGGAGCGCGCCCGAACCGATGGGGTTGGAGGAGTGGTCCTCCAAGTCAAAGTTTAGATCGGCCTCGGGCGCCACCCAGCCCGGGGGGCTTCTCGGCGCTTGGAGGCAGTGATGATTCGGCGGGTGAACGGCTTAACGTGATGGCTCGAGGGTGGTGCCTGGGAGCCAGCCAGGAGAGCTGCGACGACGGGCAGCGCTGGTGCGGCGAAACGGGCGAGGAAGAGGTCACGCAGCTCCTCCCAGGAGGTGACAGAAGCCGTCGGCAGGTGGAGGAGCCACGCGCGCGGGATGCCGGTGAGGGCCATAGGTAACCAGTTGGCCATCACCCGGTCGTCGCCCCTGGCTCTGAGGACGGCCTCCTCGTACGCCTGCAGGAAAATCATCGGGTCTGTCGCGCCGTTGTAGTGCAGCGGCATCTCGGTCTTGAACTTGTGCGGACACTTTACTTGTCGCAGGGTGGGGCCAAGGCCCGGAGCCCCCTGGCCCCAGTGCTGGCATCCGCTGCTGGAGCGGGCGGCGCATTGTCCACCATGAGGGCGGGATGCGATGTTGGGGGAGAGCGGATTGTCAGGAGGGAGAATTTCGGCGCACCCCCTACCTGGCGCGCCAAATGTCGGATATTGGGTTCCGGCAGACCCTTGATGGTCGCACAGTGGGGTGTGCGCGGAGATCTCTCCCCTACCGATCTATGTCCAATCTCCTTGCGTGATCTAAGCTGGAAAAAACAAACAACACAAGGGACACGAGGTTTATACTGGTTCGGGCCACCGTTGTGGTGTAATACCCTACTCCAGTGTGTGGTGTGGTGGATTGCCTCAGGGGCTGATGATGAATAGTACAAGGGAAGAACAGCCTCGCAAGAGGTGTTCTTGAGCTGGTGCGATGAACTGCTTGGGTGAGTTCAGTCGCCTCTCTGTCTCTCCGCAAGGGCTCTATCAGATCTCTAGATGTCTCTGCTCTTCGGTCCCCCCTTCCTCTGTGGTGGCTAGCTCTATTTATAGAGGCCCTGGGCCTCTCCCCAAATAATGAGCGGGAAGGGCGCTAACAATTGGCCATTTTGAAGGGGAACATCTAGTACAAGTTATCCTGACCAAAGGTGGTCTTCGGCTGCCAAAAGTACTAGTGATGACGCCGTCTTAGGCTCCACGGTGACCTCCGTCCTGCCGCTCTGCTGTTCTTGGTCTCGTTGCAGCGGAATGGCAACCTTTGCCGATGCCTTGGCCTGTGCTTTCCCCCTTTGCACCAAAGGGGAAACAAGGACGCTGCGCAGGCTGGCGCCCGCCTGGTCTCGATCGTCATGGCTTGCGTCATGGGCTCCTCGCGAGGTACCCCTGCCTTGATCTCTCCGCCTCCTCGCGAGCCTGCCTAATGTGGCTGACTCTGAGGAAGCTTCCTGTCGTTTGCCCTGCGATGCTTGGCCCCTCGCGAGGGTATTGAGCTTGGGCTGATGAAGATGGGCCGCGCTGGGCCCTCACTTGAGCCACGCCGCAGGCCGCGGGCAGGCAATTCTGAGGACTCCTGAGGGAGTCCTGGATTAGGGGTTGTCCGGATGGCGGGACTATACCTTCAACCGGACTCCTGGACTATGAAGATACAATATTGAAGACTCTGTCCCGTGTCCGGAAGGGACTTTCCTTGGCGTGGAAGGCAAGCTTGGCGATACGGATATCCAGATCTCCTACCATTGTAACCGACTTTGTGTAACCCTAACCCTCTCCGGTGTCTATATAAACCGGAGGGTTTTAGTCCGTAGGACAACATACACAACAACAATCATACCATAGGCTGGCTTCTAGGGTTTAGCCTCTCCGATCTCGTGGTAGATCTACTCTTGTACTACCCATATCATCAATATTAATCAAGAAGGACGTAGGGTTTTACCTCCATCAAGAGGGCCCGAACATGGGTAAAACTTCGTGTCCCTTGCCTCCTGTTACCATCTGGCCTAGACGCACAGTTCGGGACCCCCTACCCGAGATCCGCCGGTTTTGACACCGACATTGGTGCTTTCACTGAGAGTTCCTCTGTGTCGTCGCCATCAGGAAGGATGCCTTGCCCCGTCTTTAAAGACGGCACCGTTGCTAAGGGAGCTTTGGCTGTCGGCCAAACCCTCCGGCTAGGTGGTTTTCTTCTGACCGCCTGTTCGGCTTCTGCGCCGACGATGACCTCTCGAGCCATCGAAAACAATCTTCATGTCAGCTCGGAACTCGCCGAGCAGTTAGATCCAATGGAGTTCTCCTCCATAAACGAGCTCTTGGATCGCTTCACCGCCCTGGGAGTCGCTATGGGTTACGACCAGATTGGGCCTAAACTCGATATGAGAGAGATTAACTCTCCCCAAGTCACCCATCACGTGGACGTGGTAGAGGGACAATGCGGTGACCCTTCATATATCTTAAGGACTCGCTATGTCTGGATTCCCGATCCCTCCAAGCCGGATACCCGCAGAGGGGAGGATATCACTCAAGACCTGAACTAGAGTCAAGCGACGGGCTAGATTCATTGGACAACATCAAGGAATCCAAATTTTCGAGTTCGGAAATTCCTCGGCCTCTGAGCCTCAGATGGGGTGAGGCTTCGGATTTAATTCCACCCACCCACCCCAACATAAGCGATCTATCCAAAATCAGGCAAGAACCCGATGAAACAGTACACCATTACTGGGCCAGATTCCTCCTGGTTAAGAACAGGCTAAGGGACTGCCGCAAGGAAGACGCAATCCCAATCTTCTGCAATAATTGCACGGACAAGGGAATACTCAACACCATAAGTCGCCGTGATATTACGTGCTTCACTTACTTGGCATCCATTGTACGAAAGTACTGTGCGATGGAAAGCGCCTGGAAAATTGAAATAAAATTTTGGGACAATCCGGCCCTGAATACAAACCCAGTCTGAAATAAAAGGGTGCATCATCACGAGACACCCGGGTCAAGCACTAACAAGCAAAAACCCTCTACAGGGCATGGAACCGTACTGGAAGGATGGCTTAATGGACCCTGTAAAATTCACAGTACAGAGGACACCACACCAACTCACATCCTCAGAGCATGTTGGATACTTCGGCAGGTGGCCAAAATTGGCGAAAATCTCCTAATTTCGAAGGCCACAGAAAGCCACCCCAGAGACACCAATACGGTATTAACAGTCTTCGAGACCTTCACATCAAATAATATGCGAAAAAGGACACTCCGCAGCCTTGCCGTACTCTACCAAGTAGCAACAATAAACCCATGGAGTGACACGGCTATTACCTTTAACGCCAGTGATGAACCTAAATTCCGAACAGCCCGAGCACCAGCCGCATTGGTCCTCAGTCCAATAGTGGATGGCTTTCGTCTTACCAAGGTACTCATGGACGGCGGCAGCGAATTGAACCTTATTTATGAGGAAACCCTTCAAAAAATGGAAATAGACTGGAACCGCATTGAGCGTAGCAGCACAACCTTTAGAGGAATAATCCCCAGTCAGTAAGCGCGCTGTACAGGAAAAATCACACTAGATGTGGTGTTCGGCAAGTCGGATAATTACAGGTCCGAAGAAGTCACGTTCCATGTGGCTCCGTTCAACAGCGGTTATCACGCTCTACTAGGGTGGGAAGCGTTTACAATCTTCCAAGCAATACCCCATTACGTGTACATGAAGCTCAAGATGCCCGGGCCTAACGGGATCATCACTCTCGCTAGTGATCTGGATGTAGCACTCCACGCCGAAAACAAGACAGCCGCACTGGCCCTCGATGCACTATCCAAACCCCTAGCGGCTGAAGAACTGACTGTGCTACGCTCTATGGTGAATAGGTACGATGTGGTACTAGAAAAAAGATCCAAGTCCACCTCCTTTAAACCGGAGGACGAAATAGTCAAATTCCAAGTCCATCCAACGGACCCTAATAAAACAGCTTCCATCGGGGCACAGCTAAACCCTGATGTAGACGCCGCACTGCGAGAGTTCCTACGAGAGAACTGGGACATTTTCGCCTGACACCCTTCAGACATGCCAGGAATCCCACGCAGGCTGGCCGAGCACAGCTTAAATATCCAAACAGGATTCAAACCTGTCAAACAGGCTCTTCGGCGTTTTTCCGAACCTAAGAGACAGGCCATGGGGGAGGAGCTAGCAAAGCTATTGGAGGCCGGATTCATCAGAGATATAAAACATCCAGACTGGCCAGCAAACCTGGTGATGGTACCAAAGAAGGACAAATCCTGGCGCCTGTGTGTTGATTTTAAAGACCTTGACAAGGCTTGCCCAAAGGATCCCTTCCCCCTCCCCCGCATCGATCAAATTATCGACGCTACCGCAGGACACGATTCGTTGTGTTTCCTCGACGCATATTCCGGCTACCACCAAATCAAGATGGCAAAACCAGACCAAGCCGCAACGGCATTTATCACACCATACGGCCCATTCTGCTTCAACACGATGCCCTTCGGGCTCAAAAACGCCGGCGCAACATATCAGCGCATGATTCAGACATGTCTGGCAAGCCAGATCGGCAAAACAGTGGAGGCATATGTAGATGATGTGGTCGTCCAAACAAGACATGTTGAATCTCTAGTAGATGACTTGAGGCTCACGTTTGATAACCTCCAAAGATACGACATCAAGCTCAACCCGGAAAAATGCGTTTTCGGCGTTCCAGCCGGAAAGCTCTTGGGCTTCATTGTATCCGGTAGAGGAATTGAAGCAAATCCAGCCAAGATCTGAGCTCTGTGGCAGCTGGATATCCCAAAGGACCTCAAACAAATACAAAAGTTAACCGGATGCGTGGCGGCTCAAAGCCGCTTTATCTCCCGCTTGGGAGAAAAGGCCCTACCCCTTTACCGCCTCCTTCGGCGCACCGAACACTTCAAATGGACAGATGCAGCCACGACCGGACTCAACGAAATAAAATCCATACTGGCAACAAACCCAGTCCTGGCCGCGCCAAACATTGGCGAACCAATGCTATTATACATTGCAGCAACACATCAGGTTGTAAGCGCAGTGCTCGTCGTCGAACGAGAAGCGGATGGACACAAATTCCCCCTTCAAAAGGCGGTCTATTATGTGTCCACTGTCCTCACTCCCTGCAAATCACGGTACCCACATTATCAAAAGATTGCGTATGCAGTATTCATGGCGTCCCGGAAGCTACGCCACTACTTTCAAGAGTGTTCAATAACAATAGCCTCGGAAGTACCACTTAACGATATTATAAACAACCGTGACGCAACGGGCCGGATTGCAAAATGGGCCATTGAGCTCCTCCCGTTCGACATAACTTATAAGCCACGGTGAGCCATCAAGTCGCAAGTCTTGGCCGACTTCGTCGCAGAATGGACGGAGGCCGAACTCCCTAAAGAGTATGACACATATTCAAATTGGATCATGCATTTCGACGGCTCCAGGATGTTGGCCCGACTGGGGGCTGGCGTCGTTTTGACGTCCCCCACAGGAGACACAGTTCAATACATACTCCAGATTATGTACACGGACTCCAACAATGTAGCTGAATATGAGGCCCTTTTACATGGTCTCCGGATGGCAGTATCCATGGGCATTCAACGCCTAGAGGTGCGCGGGGACTCGAACCTCGCAATATTCCAAATAAATGGAGACTTTGATGCCAAGGATCCAAAAATGGCAGCTTACCGCAACGACATCCTAAAAATGTCAGCTTGGTTTGAGGGGCTTGAATTTCACCATGTAGCCCGGGAAAATAATCAGGCGGCAGATGTCCTGGCACCCATCGGCGCAAAACGCGATGTAGTCCCCCCAACATCTTCTTGGAAAGGCTGTTCAAGCCATCCTTAGTATGGGAAGGGGAGCCGAACAGTAACAGCCCGGACCCAACCGCACTGCCCGACACCGAACATTCTGACACAATCGGAGGCTCTGCCAATGAAATAACACCTTCAGCCCACGTAATAATGGCCGTCATCGCCCCGTGGACAGAACCATTCCTCGCCTACCTTACTAGGCAGGAACTCCCCGAGGACCAAAATGAGGCACGCTGCATAGTGCGGCAATCCAAAGCCTACAGAGTCCACGAAGGAGAGCTTTATAAGAAAAGCACTACCGGAGTCCTTCAAAGGTGCATCTCCGAAGAGGAGGGGCGGAACCTCCTGGCTGAAATACATGCCGGACTCGGCGGTCATCACGCTGCAGCTCGGTCCCTTGTAAGCAAGGCCTTCCGTACATGCTTTTATTGGCCGATGACCCGGGCAGACGCTCAGGACTTGGTCTAACGATGCACCGGTTGCCAACTTTTTGCAAACCAAAGCCATATGCCACCCACCGCCCCCAAACTATACCCATTACTTGGCCCTTCGCGGTCTGGGGGCTTGGCATGGTTGGACCCCTTAAGGGCAGAACCCACAAGCAAAAATACTTACTAGTCATGGTGGATAAGTTCACCAAATGGATAGAATCCAAGCCTGTTAAGACGGCCGAATCCGGACCGGTGATAGACTTTATATCCGGGGTTGTACACTGTTACGACGTCCCCCACAGCATCATCACTGATAACGACACGAACTTCACGGCCGGCGAGGTAAAACTCTGGTGCAAAAACATGGGCATCAAGCTCGATTATGCTTCCGTCTATCACCCACAAACTAACGGCCAAGTCGAACATGCAAATGGTCTTATCATGAGCGGCATCAAACCCAGATTAGTGCGGTCCCTCAAGGAATCTAACACGCACTGGGTAGAGGAGCTCGACTCCGTACTCTGGGGGCTGCGGACCACGCCGAATCGCACCACCGGATACACACCATTCTTTATGGTGTACGTCGCAGAGGCAGTTTTGCCTTGCGACATAATTCATGACTCACCTCGAGTGCGCATGTACGAAGAAAGAGAAGCCGAGCTCGATCGGCAGGATAGCTTGGACGCATTGGAGGAGGAGCGTGATGTGGCAAAAGCCCGTTCCGCATTCTATCAACAGTAGGCTAGAAGATACCAAAGCAGAGAAGTACGGGCCAAAAACCAAGTCCTGACTAGTGGAGCGTACCGCCTGCGGGATGCATCGGATAACCGACTTGAGCCGAACCCATGCACGCAGCCCGTCTCCGAATATTCTATGCCTAGCGCCGGACTCTGTGTTCGTCTCCTTCCTCTGTCCATTTTTTATATATTTTCTGTCTTACATTTCTCTTCTCTCTCTCTCTCTCTCTCTCTCTCTCTCTCTTATAGCCTTTAAAGGCTCATAAAGTGACGCGCTATCCGCGCTCATTAAACCTGGGGGCTTCTTTAAACAGAAGCTTATTCATACGGGCTTCATGCCCAACACATGTGTCACACTTCCGCATGTACCTTTTATTCACCATTATATGCATCGATATGACTTAAGTTTTGGCCAAGCTGGGTTGCCTGGCTCCTGTGCTTACCCCTACGTTCCCGATTGTTCGGCTAGGTGGTAAAGGGAGCACCTCTGCGATTGTTACTGCCGGGTCAGCCGGACGTGTACCTCAGACTGGGTGAAGCCGAAAGCTAGCGTTCTTAAGGGAATATTCGGTCGGTGAACTAAAGATGATATTTTTTTATTTTTATCTATACGCCCCCAGATGTTTTTCCTGCGTTTCTTTTCGCAGCATGGACATGCACCTTAGGGCATGCCTCCCCGGGAAAGGAACCCCTAACGGAACTATTCTCCCTGGAAGATGTTTCTTACTAACCATGTAATATAGTATAACTAGTCGGGCACTTGTCTGTTAATGCACTAATGACCCCTACGCCTGGTCTCCATGCATTCCCCGGTTCCTATATAACCGCATGGGAATTCGGACACACTCCGGACCGTCAGGTCCCAAGGCTGAAGCGAAAAGGTCGGCCATGACAAATGATCTACAATCCGACTAGAAGGCATTATAAATGTCAATTAAATTACATAGTCATTTTGACTGATCGTATTCCTCTTCAATACCATCTAATAGGCTGTCTAATTTACAGCCCTGCTGGGAATACTTTGTGGCCAACTCTACTTGGCCGTATACTAAGCTTACAAGGATCTCCTTCCCATCGGACCCTACAGGACCGACCTCGGCCATGTGGTTGGGGTCAGCCTTTGCGTACCGCGTCTTCACCATGGCCCAGGCCTCCCTAGCGCCTTGACGGCAGGCCGATATCTTCCACAATCGGAAGCGCCGCCATGCTCCCTTTAGCTTCTCCGCAAGCTCTCCAAGACCTTCGGGCATGGAGACGGCTGGCCACAGGGCCTGGGCGACGCCTTGCATCGCCTACCGAACTCGATCGAGCAGTTGCGAGAGCTCGGGAAGAAGGTCACCCGTAGAACCGGGCATCTCCTTTGCAGGACGACCTGTTAGCACACCTACAGACATTGCTCTGTTAGTCGACTTCCCCGCCGAACTTTCTTTCAAAGGTTCGTTCAAGCACTTACTAAATATGCCGCGATGAAGCCGCTGATTCTCCTTCATGGAGTCTGACAGCTGGGCACGAACATCTTTCAACTCAACGCCCAGCTTGGTGTTGGCATCTTGGAGATCGTTCTTCTCCCGCCTCACCTTTGTCAGCACCTTCTCACTAGCCTTTTGCTGGCATAGGAGGTGTTGCCTTTCCGGATTCAATCCGGCGCCATCTGCAATTTCATTTGTCAGATTCGCACCCATGTCGTGCTTTGCAAAATACTTATCCTTCAAAGTGTATATTACCAGAGGGGGTCTCCTTGGGCTCCCCTACCGCGGCTAGTGCGGCCTCAAGTTGGGTTTGCACTCTTCCAGCTCCTTGGACAGTAGGGAATTCTTTTTTGTAAGAACCTGCATAACAAATGATCCTTAAATCAGTTATTCTAACTATTTCAAGTCTCAGGGGCTACTGGTATATATATATAATTACCAAAATTTTCTTACCCGTATGTCTTTTACATATTGCTCCGTGGCTCTGGCTAGACCATTTTGAGCGGCACGGAGGTACGCATCTCCCGAGTTGAAGGCATCTAACGCCCCTCGGGAGAAACAAGCATCGCGAAGAATTGTCCGGCAACGCCTGTGGTTCATGGCACTCTCCACCTCAGAGTTGGTGGCAGACAACCCGTCCACATCCTCCGTCGGAGGAGCGTCTGGCGTGCGCCTTGCGTTCGCCTCCGCCTCTGGACCAGGCTTTGGAGCCTGGCTGGTGAAGGCGCGATTGGCAGCCTCTCCGGATATAGTCCGGCGAGGTCTCTTTGTCCTGAAGAGAGCATGAGTGTCAATGTGCCTCGAAGGTATAACACCTGGGATAAGGGGGCGCGCCATACCTTTGCGCTGACGCCTCGGTCTGGACTGCACTTCTTTTTTGCCCACAGGGCCCTGCGGCCCCTCGTTGACTTTTCGCTGCAGGTTCGGCATTCCGCTTTAAAAACCTCCCCTGCAAAGTTCGGTTGCAATCAGGAAACTAAAAACACGAGAGGGCGGGCACCTATTCGGGGTAGTGGGGCTTCGATCTCAGTTACCTAGGAGGCCGGGATTAGCCCTGGGTAATCGGCCGTAATGGCCACGAAGGCATTGTCCTTGCTCAATTGATGGAACACTCCATCAATCAGCTCCACAGATATGTCTGGATCCTCTTGAGAGGCCGGGTCAAGGGACCGTCCTGGGTCCTCGGGTTGTGGAGGAGGGCTGCTTATTTCCTTAACAGCCCGGTGCAGTTCCTGCGTTGAAGTCGTCAGACTGAATATTTAACAATGGGAATACAAAACGGATGGGAAAGTAAATACAATCGCTTACCCAGCTTGGGGGATTATGCATAGAGAATCCACCCTGTGGGTTGACGCGGAGAAATTCCTCCTCTTCTCCCTTATACAAAGTGGACAAGATCTTTAGTAGAGCGGCAGCTGAATCCGGCCCCTTACGGCCGTAGCGGGTGGCGTCGTCCTCCCCGTTGAAGTCCCACATGGGGTGGCTTCTATACTGAAGCGGTTGCACCCCCCGCATAATGCATTCGGCCATAACCCCGATCATGGTTAGTCCGGAATGGGCTAACAATCTTATTCGGCCCATCAGGTAAATGGTGTCCCTGTCACTTTCCCTCTGAGGGCTCCATGGACGCCAGCTTAGGCGCTTCTTTAAGGGAGCACTGTCGAATTCAGGGAGGCCGATTCGGACAGGATCTAGCAGCGGGACGTCTTCTATATAAAACCATTCTGAGGCCAGTCTTCGGATGCCTTCTTTGGGGTTCTGGATAGATATCCGGTCCCAGCGATGTGCCACACTTCGGCCCCGCCCACTTGATACATTGACCCCTCCTTAGAGCGGGGCACAAGGTAGAATAACCTCTTCCATAGCCCGAAATGAGCCTCGATACCCAAAAACAGCTCGCAAAGGGCTACGAAGCCCGCGATATGCAATACGGAGGCAGGCGTGAGATTATGTAGCTGGAGGCCATCGAACTCCAGGAGCCCCCGGAGAAATGGATGGATTGGAAATCCGATCCCCCTTATTAAATAAGGGACGAGGCACACCTGCTCTCCTTTGGAGGGATTAGGGACACTCTCCGCTTGCTCTCTGCCATTATAGACGGCAAGGCCGGCTCGAACCGGGACCATATAGGCCGGGGGGAGAAATCCCTTGGTTTGGAGCGTCACTAGCTCGCTATGCAGGATGGAGAATCTCTCCCAATATCCAGGCTGAGTGCTGGAAGGGCGAGAGGAGGAGTCGCGACGGCTGGCCATGGTGGAATGACCTTTGTCGGATGCACTCTGATGAACACTCACGAAGGGGGGAAGATGTGGTTTGGATCTAAATCCTCGTCCCCTTAAATAGGTCAGCTCATTTACGCGGCTAGGGGTGTGAATGTAAAAAACACTCAAACTTTTCATATTCGTTTGACACGTGGGAAGCGGCCATTATTGGGCGTAGAAGCCAAGGAGCACAACATCTACAAGACACCGGACTTTATTCAACAGGTACACGGAATTTGGAGGAGAACCCGCCTTGCAATGCCGAAAACAATCTGCGCGCCGGACTCATCGTCATTGAAGCCTGGTTCAGGGGCTACTGAGGGAGTCCTGGATTAGGGGGTGTCTGGATGGCCGGACTATACCTTCAGCCATACTCCTGGACTATGAAGATACAAGATTGAAGACTCCGTCCCATGTCCGGAAGGGACTTTCCTTGGCGTGGAAGGCAAGATTGGCGATACGGATATGCAGATCTCCTACCATTGTAACCGACTTTGTGTAACCCTAACCCTCTCCAGTGTCTATATAAACCGGAGGGTTTTAGTCCGTAGGACAACATACACAACAACAATCATACCATAGGCTAGCTTCTAGGGTTTAGCCCCTCCGATCTCATGGTAGATCTACTCTTGTACTACCCATATCATCAATATTAATCAAGCAGGACGTAGGGTTTTACCTCCATCGAGAGGGCCCAAACCTGGGTAAAACTTCGTGTCCCTTGCCTCCTGTTACCATCCGGCCTAGACGCACAGTTCGGGACCCCCTACCCGAGATCCGCCGGTTTTGACACCAACAACCCCCGTTCCGAGAATGCCGACACATGGCTTGTCTCTTAGTCTCAGAGAAACACCGAAGAGTCTGCTTGACCGGCTTGAATCCCTTTAGAATGTTTAGGCTATGCTCGGCCAGCCTGCGTGGGATTCCTGGCATGTCTGAAGGATGCCAGGCGAAGATGTCCCAATTCTCACGCAAGAACTCCCGCAGTGCGGCGTCTGTTGTGGGGTTCAGCTGTGCCTCGATGGATGCTGTTTTTGTAGGGTCCATTGGGTGGACCTGGAATTTGACTATTTCGTCCGTTGGTTTAAAAGAGGTGTACTTGGGTCTTTTGTCGAGTATCACGTCATCCCTGTCCACTATGGAGCGCATCGCAGTTAGTTCTTCAGTCGCGAGGGCTTTGGAAAATGCCTCGAGGGCCAGTGTGGCGGTTTTATTTTCGGCACAGAGTGTTATGTCCGGATCACTAGCTAGAGTGATGATTCCATTGGGCCCGGGCATCTTGAGCTTCATGTACCCGTAATGGGGTATAGCTTGGAAGATCGCGAATGCCTCCCGCCCTAAAAGGGCGTGATATCCGCTACTAAACAAGGCCACTTGGAATGTGATTTCTTCGGACCTATAATTCTCCGCGTGCCGAATACCACATCTAGTGTGATTTTTCCCGCACATCGTGCCTCCCGACTAGGGATGATTCCTCTGAAGGTTGTGCTGCTTTGCTCAATGAGGCTCTTGTCTATTTCCATTTTGCTAAGAGTCTCCTCGTAGATGAGGTTTAATCCGATGCCACCATCCATGAGCACTTTAGTAAGCCGGAATCCGTCCACAATTGGACTAAGGACCAAAGCGGCTGGTGCTCGGGCTGTTCAGAATTGAGGTTCGTCACTGGCATTGAAGTTTAGACCCGTATCATTCCATGGATTTATTTTTACAACGTGGCAGACTTCGGCGAGGCTGCGGAGTGCTCGCTTGTGCCTATTATTTGAGGAGAAAGTCTTGAGGACTGTCAGTACTGTATTGTTATTTTCCACGGGATGGTGCTCTGTGGTATTGTGGATGAGGAGATTCTTGCCGCTCTTGGCCACCTGCCGGAGTATCCAACATGCTCTAGGGCTATGTGTTGGCATGGTATCCGGTGTACTGTGAATTTTGCATGGTCCATTGAGCCATCCCTCCAATACGGTTCCACGCCCTGTAGTGGGCTTTGGTTTCTTTGTAATTGGATCGGGTGGCTTACAAGAGTACACCCTTTTAGTTCAGACGGAGGGTTTAGTGAGAGCTGGAGGATCCCAATTTTTTTGGGTTTTCCTGGTGCTTTCCGTCGCACAGTACTTCTGTACTATCGCCGCCAAGTCAGCGAAGTGTACTATGTCACGGCGACTTATGGCGTTGAGGATTCCCTTGTTAGAGCATTTTTTGCAAAAGAATGAAATTGCGTCTTCCTCATGACAGTCCTTGACCTTGCTCATTACAAGGAGGAATCTGGCCCAATAGTGATGTACTGTCTCTTGGGGCTCTTATCTAATGTGGGGAAGATCACTTATGTGAGGGTGGGTGGGTAGATTTAGGTCCAAACCCTGACCCGACCGGAGACCCAGGGGCAGAAGAGTTTTAGAGCTTAGTAGTTCGGGCTCTGGGACGTTGCCCCATAGTTCTGGCCCGCTGTCTGATTCTAGGTTCGAAGCTTGGGCCATGTCCTCCCGTAGATGGGTATCCGGCTCAGTGAGCTCGGGAATCCAGACATAGTTTGTCCTCAAAATAGAGGAAGAATCGCTGCATTGCTCCTCCACCACCGCTATCTGATGGGTGACCAGTGGAGAGTTAATCTCCCTTTGGTCGGGTTTAAGCCCGATCCGATCATAGTGCGTAGCGACTCCCAAGGCGGCGATGCGATCCAAGAGCTCGTTCAAGGAAGAGAGCTCCATTGGATCCATCTGCTCGGTGAATCCCGAGCCAACGTGGAGGCTGTTTTTGATGACCCGAGAAGTCATCATCGGCGCGACGGCTGAACGGGCGGTCATGATGAAGCCGCCTAGTCAAAGAGTTTGTCCTATAGCAAGGGCTCCCCCAGAGGTAATGTTTTCCTTGACAACAAGACGAGCCATCAAGCCTTATCATCACGGCACAGTGGAACTCTCAATGAATGCACCAATGTCGGTGTCAAAACCGGCGGATCTCCAGTAGGGGGTCCCGAACTATGCGTCTAAGGTTGATGGTAATAGGAGGCGGGGGACACGATGTTTACCCAGGTTCAGGCCCTCTTGATGGTGGTAATACCCTACTTCCTGCTTGATTGATCTTGATGATATGAGTATTACAAGAGTTGATCTACCACGAGATCGTAGAGGCTAAACCCTAGAAGCTAGCCTATAATTATGATTGTTGTTTTTCCTACGGACTAAACCATCCGGTTTATATAGACACCGGAGTGGTCTAGGGTTACACAGAGTCGGTTTCAGGGGAGGAGATGTGCATATCCGAATTGCTAAGCTTGCCTTCCATGCAAAGGACAGTCCCACCTGGACACGATATGAAGTCTTCAATCTTGTATCTTCATAGTCCAACAGCCGGCCAAAGTATATAGTCCGGCTATCCGAGGACCCCCTAATCAAGGACAACCTCAGGCGCGCCTACCCCCCTGGGCACGCCCTCCTGCCTCATGGCCACCTCGTGGAGCTCCAGACTTCGACTCCAAGTCTTATGGATTGCTTGCGGTCCAAGAAAGATCATCGCTAAGGTTTCATTCCGTTTGGACTCCATTTGGTATTCCATTTCTGCGAAACTCAAAAATAGGCAAAAAAACAGAAACTGACACTTGGCCTCCGTTTAATAGGTTACTCCCAAAAATAATATAAAAGAGCATATTAAAGCCCATTAAACATCCAAAACATATAATATAATAGCATGGAACAATCAAAAATTATAGATACGTTGGAGACATATCAAGTCCCGGGGCCACCACAAGGGTGGGGGGCGCCCCCCTCCCCTAGGGCGCTCCCGTCGACCTTGTGACCACCTCGTGGTGCCCCCTAACGTGAAACCGACACCAACTCCTCCTATAAATGAAGAAAACCCCAGAACAGAAGGGAGATCAGGAGTTCCGCCACCGCACGCCTATGTAGCCACGAAAAATCAATCTAGGCCCTCTCTGGCACCCTACCGGAGGGGGCCATCATCGCCGGAGGGCATGGAGGAGGATCCCGGAGGGGTCCATCATCGGCATGGAGGTCAATGACCAGAGGGAGAACCTCTCCCCATCTAGGGGGGGCAGGGAGGAGGAAGCACAAGGGGGAGAACCTCTCCCCCTCTCTCTTGGTGGCACCGGAGTGCCATCGGGGGAATCATCGCCACGGTGATCGTCTTCATTAACATCACCATCCCCATCATCATCACCATCCTCATCTCTTTTACGCGGTCCACTCCCCCGCACCCCGCTGTAATCCCCTACTAGAACATGGTGCTTCATGCCACATATTATGATCCAATGATGTGTTGCCATCCTATGATGTTTTGAGTAGATTTCCGTTGTCGTTGGGTTGATCGATGATCTAGATTGGTTTGAGTTGTATGTTTTATTTTGGTGTTGTCCTATGGTGCCTTCGGTGCCACACACACGTGAGGGATGCCCGCTGTAGGGTGTTGCAATACATTCATGATTTTCTTATAGTGGGTTGCTAGAGTGACAGAAGCTTAAACCCGAGTAAGGGGGTTGTTGCGTATGGGATAAAGGGGACTTGATACTCTAATGCTATGGTTGGGTTTTACCTTAATGATCTTTATTAGTTGTGGATGCTTGCTAGAGTTCCAATCATAAGTGCATATGATCCAAGAAGAGAAAGTATGTTAGCTTATGCGTCTCCCTCATATGAAATTGCAATAATGATTAACGATCTTGTTAACAATTTCCTAGGAGAATTCCGCACACCGACCCATCATTATTCCACACTCGCTATTTATAATATATAATAATATATTCTTACTTTATGTTAAGAACACCTACTTTTCTATTTTAGTTCTCCGATATCATGCAAAGTTATCCTCTTCATACCCACAACGTAGTTTTATTTCTCGTTTCTAGTTGGAAGCAAACGTTCGGTGTACGTAGAGTCGTATCCGTGGAAGATAGGACTTGAGAGAATATTGATCTTACCTTTAGCTCCTTGTGGGTTCGACACTCCATACTTATCACTTCCACCTTTGGGAACTGCTAAGGTGATTCCTTGCACTTGGGGATTATCAGATCCTCATCTTCAAGCATCACAAATTCATCGGCCTCATCAAGGACCACTTCAAAGTTGGATCATTGGATGCTTGAGCTCCCCTTGTACATCGAAACAATGTTCTCCAACAATCCTTTGCACGATTGAAAGGTCGTAGGTGTGCTAGGTCTTGGGGAGGGACTGCTTCTTAAAGGATGAACAATGCGGAGTGATTGTATTGATTGTCCACTTCTTCTCTTAGGGTGAAGTTGTTTGGATCATGCGGGTAGAAGCCTTGCTCAATGATTCTCCAAAGGTTAGTTGAGCAATTATTCAAATGAGACTTAATGCAAAAGATCCAATTAGCAAAATCACCCTTAACAAGCTTGGGAGGAGGACCATGAATCTTAATGCGAGTTGTGGGCACCAGTCCTCCATAGGCCGGGGGAGGGGGAACCGAGGCAAAAGTTCCCGTCCCATTCTTGTCATGAGGGGAAGGAACATGAGTACCTTTAGCCGCTTCCCTGGCGGAATTGGCCTCCGACTCCGATGTCGTGGGATTAACCAAAACCAAGGGGTCGGGAGTGGATTTCATCCCCTCAAGTAATTTTTTAAGCATGGACTTGACTTCGACCGTCATAGACGTCTTAAGTGAAGCCATAGCTTCATCTAAGTCATCTCGAGTGATCGAAGTCAACTCTGCGGCCTCGGGCACTTCCTCATCGGTCTCAACCATACTCTTCGGGTGGTGAAACCCTTAATAAAGAGATGAGGCTCTGATACCAATTGAAAGGATGGATATGGTTGACTAGAGGGGGGTGAATTGGCAACTACCAGTTTTTATCTTTTCTTAAAAAATTAGGTTAAGCAACAAATAGGTTATCTAGATGTGTAACTATGTGAACAACCTATATGATGCAAACAATAACAACAACAAGTGCAAGCAAGAGGGACAACACAACAATAGCTTGCTCAAAGTAAAGGGCAGAGATAACCACAAGTAGACCCGGTGAGGACGAGGATGTGTTACCGAAGTTCCTTCCCTTTTGGGGAAGTACGTCTTCGTTGGAGCAGTGTGAAGGCACAATGCTCCACTAGGGTGTAGGATCGAAAGTATATCTAGAGGGGGGGTGATTAGACCACTTAACCAAATAAAAATCTAGCCTTTTCCCAATTTTAGTTCTTGGTAGATTTTAGCAACTTTGGACAAGTCAAGCAATCTTAACACAATTCAAGCAAGCATGCATAGAGTATATGAGCAGCAGAAAGTAAAGCATGTAACTTGCAAGAATGTAAAGGGAAGGGTTTGGAGGATTCAAACGCAATAGGACACACGGATGTTTTTGTCGTGGTTCCGATAGGTGGTGCTATCATACATCCATGTTGATGGAGACTTCAACCCACGAAGGGTAACGGTTGCGCGAGTCCACGGAGGGCTCCACCCACGAAGGGTCCACGAAGAAGCAACCTTGTCTATCCCACCATGGCCATCGCCCACGAAGGACTTGCCTCACTAGCGGTAGATCTTCATGAAGTAGGCGATCACTACAAAAAAAAAGACACATCCGTGACATTTTGGGCCAAACGAAATTTTTTTCTGTCATACATATGACACTTCTATGATGATAATTGTGACAAAACCCGGTATCATCATAGATGTGGTGGGCTCCTACTTCTATGACAAAAAATCATGACAGAAAATGGGCTTTTCATCCTGGGCGGGCCGGAGACGCAGCTACATGACATTCTTTGGGCCGTCCATGACGGAAAAAAACGTGGTAGAAGCGAGGGAGAGGAAAATTTCGGGGACTTCCCGGTTACGGTGGGAGGTCGGGGGCCGAGCGATGCGCATTTCTCTCATACACATACGCACGTGTGTGCGAGGCGTTGGCTCTAACTGAACCCGAGCGAGGCGTTGGGCTCTAATTGAACCTGAGAGATTGCACTGCAGGCTACGCGTTACTGAACCCGAGCGATCAATCGATGGTTGTTAACTGAACCCGATCGAGCGATTCCTTCGCTACTGCTGCTAACTGAAGCCGATCGACGCTGCCTCTGGGATGAACAGTGAGCGTTGCGGGGTTTTTTGCATGAACAGTGAGCAGTGGCGTTGCCTCTGGATGAACAAGACCCGTGGTGTGGAGGGCTGGATGAACAGTAGACGGTGGAGGGGTACCCATGGAGGGGTGGTTGAACAGGACCCTGCGGTGTGGAGGGCTGGATGAACAGTAGACGATGGAGGGGTGGTTGAACAGTAGCCGGTCGAGTAGCGCGCGGTAGAGGCTGGATGAACAGGAGCCCGTGGAGGCTGGAGGAGGTCGACGGTAGCCCATGGAGGCTGGAGGAGGTCGACGGTGGAGATGAACAGTATCTCGAGGAGTCCCGTTTTGCGGTACGCCACACCCCTCCTGATGAACAGGACCCCCGTTTCGACCGTAGGAGGTCCGTTTCATCCGTTTTGCGGTACGCCACACCCCTCCCGATCAACAGGATCCCCGTTTCGACCGTAGGAGGTCCGTTTCCTCCGTTTTGCGGTACTCCACACCCCTCCCAATCAACAGGACCCCCGTTTCGACCGTAGGAGGTACGTTTCCTCTGTTCTGCGGTACGCCATGCCTCGTTTCCATCACCTGTTCCGTCCAAGCCCTCCCGATGAACATGACCACGCATTCCGTTCCGACCTAGCCGGTTGGCTCCCACGCGTTCCGTTACCTCCTGATGAACACGACGCATTCCGTTGCCTCCCCATGAACACGACGCATTCAGTTGCCTCCCGATGAACATGACGCATTCCGTTGCCTCCCCATGAACACGACGACGACGTTGTTTCTCCGTTCCGACCCAGCCATGTACACGAGCCCTGGCCGTACATATGCGCGAGTAGGCGTTCGACACCCCGCCCGTATGTACACCTACATGGCCGTATTTTCTTTCTTGCACCCTGGCCGTTGTACGTACGTGTACATGCTATGTGCGCGCCTCTACTACGACATGTGCGCGCCTCTACATCGACCAATATGTACATACACGTTCGCGACCAGAATGGCAACGCTACGTACGCTTCGACCAGGTGGATCCCGACTGTCAGGAACTTCCTTGAATGCAAAGATGTAGCTGGTGGGTCCCAGCAGTCAGGGGGGCGAATCGTTTTGTTTTTTTGCCCGGACGCACTTCCTTGTGTGCGAAGGTGTAGCTGGTGGGTCCCAGCAGTTAGGAGGGAAACGTTTTCTTCGTGAAATATGGTGGCCCATCCGGTGGGTCCCCGCTGTCAGGTGGAGGAATAATTATTTTGCACATAATAAGGAGGCACTTCCTTACTGCGGCCGTGGACCCAGCTGTCAGCCTCTCCACGTACAGTCCACGTCCGGTGGAAGCCGTTCCTTGACCACATTGACCATGCCGTGCCGAGAGCACCAGGGCGGTGGACGACGGCGAGGCCTAGGAAGGGGACGACGCGGAGCCGGGGAAGACACGACAGTGGATGCCCACGCGTAGAGGAGTATGAGGGTTCACTGGTTCGCTGCGGTGTGAGGATACCGTCACCGCAGAATAACAGGGGGTGTGGGTAAGTAGAGGGATGGCTTGGCCAGCGGTGGGACTAGTAGGGGGCGGTGAGGCCTCCGCTGCATCGCAGCCGGCCACGGGAGGCAGGAGCACGAGGCATGGCCGGCGCTGGTTTGGGCGACTAGAGCAAGAAGACCAGAGGTTGAAGAAGCACTACGGCCGTTGGATGGACATCGTACGGTCACTGGAGCTAGAATCATGCATATTGACTAAGTTGACAAAGCCGTCCGTCCCCGTCAACTTAGTAGGCCCACAAGTCAACACGCCACCATACTGGGTATTCATTTTTTGGTGCGTAATAAGGAGGCACTTCCTTGCATGCGAAGATATAGCTGGTGGGTCCGAGCTGTCAGCGGCGGTAATGTTTTTTTCACGAAATACAGAGGCCCTTTCGGTGGGTCCCTGATGTCAGGTGGAGGAATCATTATTTTGCGCGTAATAAGGATGCATTTCCTTGCGTGTGGCCGTGGACCCAGCTGTCGGCATCTCCACGTACAGTCCACTTCAGATGCATGTCGGTCGTTGACCATGTTGACCAGGCCGCGCCAAGAGCACCTGGGCGGTGGACGACCGTGAGGCCTAGGAAGGGAACGACACGGAGGCAGGGAAGACTCGACAGTTGTTTCCCACACGGAGGGGAGTACAACTGTATGAGGGTTTACTGGTTCGTCTTCCGTCGCCGAAGAATAACAATAGGTGTGGGTGAGTAGAGGGATGGCTAGGCCAGCGATGGGAGTACGGTGGGGCGGTGAGGACTGCACGGCAGCAGAGCCGGCCGCGGGGAGGAGGGAGCAGGCAGTCCCGCCGGCGCTTGTTTGAGCGGCTGGAGCAGGAAGAGGAGAGATTCAAGAAGCACGACGGCCATTGGATGGACATCGTACGGTCACTGGAGCTAGAATCGTTCATATTGACTAAGTTGACAAAGCCCTCCATCCCCGTCAACTTAGTAGGCCCACAAGTCAGCCTCCCACCATGGTGGGTCCCAGCTAGCAGGGGGAGTATTCATTTTTCTGTGCATAATAAGGAGGCACTTCTTGTGGGTCCGAGCTGACAGTGGGGGAACGTTTTTTTCACGAAATACGGTGGTCCGTCCGGTGGGTCCCAGTAGTCAGGGGCAAACGTTTTTTTCGCGAAATACAGTGGCCCGTCCGGTGGGTCCCAGCAGTCAAGGGGGAAACGTTTTTTCCGTGAAATACTGGTGGCCCGTCCGGTAGGTCCCTGCTGTCAGGTGGAGGAATAATTATTTTGCGCGTAATAAGGAGGCACTTCCTTGCGGCTGCCGTGGACCCAGCTGTCAGCCTCTCCACGTAAAGTACACTTCCGATGGAAGTCGGTCATTGACCACATTTACCACGCCGCACCGAGAGCACCACAGCGTGGACGACGGCGAGGCCTAGGAAGGGGATGACACGGAGTCGGGGAAGACGCGACAGTGGATGCCCACGTGGAGAGGAGTATGAGGGTTCACTGGTTCAGCTGCGGTGTGAGGCTGCCGTCGCCGCAAAATAACAAGGGGAGTGGGTGAGAGGAGGGATGGCCTGGCCAGCGGTGGGAGTAGTATGGGGATGGTGAGGCCTCCGCGGCAGCACAGCCGGCCACGGGAGGCAGGAGCATGCGGCACGACCAGCGCTGCTTTGGGCGGCTGGGGCAAGAAGACCAGAGGTTGAAGAAGCACTACGGCCATTGGATGGACATTGTTGACCACGCCGCGCTGAGACCACCAGGGCGGTGGATGACGGTGAGGCCTACGAAGGGAACGACACGGAGCTGGGGAAGACACGGCAGTGGCTGCCCAAGCGGTGGAGAGTATGAGGGTTGACTGGTTCGGCTGCCGTCGCCGGAAAATAACAGGAGGTGTGGGTGAGTAGAGGGATAGACAGGCCAAGGATGCGAGTATGATGGGGCCATGAGGCCTGCCCGGTAGCACTGTCGGCCACAGGAGGCGGGAGCAGGCAGTTCCGATGGCGCTGGTTTGGGCGGCTCGGGCAGGAAGATCAGAGACTAAAGAAGCACGATTGTCGTTAGATTGACATCTAACGGTCTGACGCTGGTAGAGTCGATTGTTGACTAAGTTTCTTTTTTGGGAAATCTTGTGTACGCATGAACTTAGTAGGCCCACAAGTCAGCCTCCAAATCTGTGGCAGACAACATAAAGCCCATTTGCTATTTTTTATAATTTGCAGCCCATTTGCTAATTCTTAAGTAAATTATTATAGCCCATTTTCTGCTCAGGACCACGGTCAAAAAGTTCAACCTTATTTTGCATATTTCGGTGGAGTCCGAACTGTTGTAATCCCGAAATGATAAACATTTTTTTAAGAACTTATTGATTTGCCAAAAAAATCGTTTTGTTTTTGTTAGCAGATAAGACGTGGGACAATTGAGTTGGTTTATGGGAAAACCAGTGGTAAAAAATCAGTGCTAGGTGGGAAAAAACAACAAAAATAAGGATGTAAATATGAAAAGGGAATTTTATGTGTTTTCAATATAATGATACGTGTATATGAACTAGTAAAACTATAGGTAGAGATTAGAAAAGGGATGTAGGACATGCGTTTCAAGAGGAAAATAGAACTGGGTTGTGTGTTTGATTCAGTAAAAAAACTGCCTGCGGATGTTGTAAGGCAAAATAAAACTAAGGCTGGCGGGCCAGAGGCCAGTAGATACCTGGTGGATCTTTGTAACCTGTTGTCGTCATGGGCTGGGCCTGTTAAAAACAAAACCAACCCTGGGTGGTCTACAGCCCAGTTGAAACTTGCTGGACCTGAAAAAACAATATACGTGCTTAATAAACGAGAGAATTCTGCAAGTACAGACTGATAACTGGGATGCAACACAGATATTGTTTTTTATTGTGATAATAAGTGCATGTACTTGTTTCGAAAAAATTGGAGAACTGGGAATTCGAACGGCGGGTGCTTATGCTACCCATCAAATAAAAATCAGGTGCCTGAAAATTCGTTTCAAAACAAATGATTCGGCTTTATATCCACGTCGACCCTCGGCGTGATGGTTGGAAGCAAATGCAAGTTCATACCAAAATATCGTTAACAACAATACCAACTTGCGGACGACAAGGTAGTACAACTACCAATACCAAACTAACTTATAATCTTTTTACTCCTGGCCCTAGTGTTCGTCTGGTAGAAAATCTTGCAGAGGACCAGCTCCCGCTCCTTCTCTTGCTCCAGGTACCCGAGGTGGTACTGGTGCATCACCCAGTTGGTCCTCTGCTGGTCGAAGTTCTTGTTGGTGTGCAGCACCAGAACCTTTTTTGCTGCCCGTCTGCCGGCCGTTGACCATCACCGGCAAGGTATTGCCGGTCTTGTGCCCCATCACGTGCATGCCACACTCCGACTGTATCTTGCGACGCGTCCACGTGCCCCTTTTGAACGCCCTAGAATTGCGCTGGAAGAAATGCTTCCTTAGGCCACTCAGTGTGATACCTGCAGTATTGTGGAATACAGGTTTTAGTGTACCTAGTTAGCATTTTCATAACATCTTTGGCATGTTGCAGTCACTTGTTTCACTTTTCATTAACTGTCAAATTGTAATTGCTTCACCAGGTCTACGTCTAAAAAGAAAAATAGAACTATAAACAAAGGAATATGTTTGTGCAAGTAGACGGCCGATCGGTGTCTTACCTGGAAGTTTCTCAGGTTGGGTGTAGCATATGCCGTGCTCGCTGTCGATGGTTGGTATGAACAAATCGATGAGAGACTGAAATCTTGCGCTGTCAGCACTCACTTTGGCCTCAAGGTGCTCGATCAGCTCCTGATCCGTGGGATCGAACTTGACGCCAGCCGGAAGCACCGGCCAATCCATCTTCGACTTGCATCGGTAATTCTAGTTATATGGTAGTCAATGTATGATCAATCGACTGTTTTAAGTGAATGATGAAAGATTTTGACAAATAAGTGGTACTCCAAATCTGAAGTCCAGAATACCCGAACATGCCGCCGGGATTCTTGTGTCACCTCATGCACAGCGTGTTGTCATGTCAATTCAATGTGTGGACATGATGAATAATTTGACCGACGTATACTAGTACTGCTACTGTACTACTTACTAGTCGTATTTAGTGTCACAATTTATACATAGGATTAACTAACAAGTACGCACTTGAAGCCTAACTGATATATATATATATGGCTTCTGCACAGCATCTCCATCATCATTATCAGTACATCCTACGCAGGTGAGTTAGGATGCACTTGATCCCAGGAAGGTATCTATCCTTCAAACCAGAGGAGTGCTTCAAACTAACAATAGTACATAATATCCAACAAAAGAGGGTCATGCTATAGCAGCAGAATACATGGCTCAGTCTAGATATCAGCACGAATCAAGTTGTGCATATTTGCTGTAGGCATGAACCACATCGCCGCATGTCGGGTTTGCAAAAGCCATCCATCGCATGGCAGCTTGATGCCTTTCACACACTGAAGATTATCTGGCAACAAGCTGTGTCGACGAATCTCTGGATATGGTGATTCATGAAACCCATGGTATGATGTGTAAACATAGCCCCCCTCGCGAATGGAAGTTGTATAGCACAGTAATCATCGCCGGTGATATGATCGATGATTGGTTGGGTGATCGGATAATTGAGCCCGAGGAACAAGGAGTGGTTGCCGAGGCTGTAAACCCGCCTCCAGTTGAATACGCCTGGGCGAACGGAGCTGGGATCTTTCTCGAACACGAAGCAGCCATAGCCATCAATGTCACGAACGCACCACACATTGTACTGCATGTGGTTTGATGTAATGGTTTGGTCAATTTGGTACGTACGAATGAGCATCAAATGACCGCCATCAGCTGAACGAGCGATAAACCACCACCCATCGGCTGGTATGATTCCAGGTCCTGGAATCATGAAGGCCAGCGCATTTGCGTCTGCTGCAACAATTCAAATTGGAGACCAAAAGGAAAAAATAAACAACCATGTTCAGAGTATGTGTGGAATTAAGATTATTATAACAGTGACACATATCATAGACAGAGAATTGCAATGACGTGGTCATAATCATACCCCAAGTTAAAAAAATAAGCCACTGGATTTCATATTCTAGCAATATGTCATGGTTCAAACATCATGTAACAATGAGAGGAAAACAGCTATGACAGCGCCTACTCATATTCTACCATAGCACTTACTACTACTGTTCTCATATCAACTCTAAGCAATAACATGCGTTGTTATAAAAATCTTGTAAACAAGAGTAACATATAGCAATCATGATGTTATGCTCATAATATGTATTCTAACAATCATTAGATGCCAATTGTTCTCATATCAACTCTAATAATAACATGTGTGGTCATAAAAATCTAGGAAATGAGAGGAACATATAGCAATGATGTGGTTATAGACATGCTATGCATTCTAAATTTGTAACAAATGAACAGGCAGTCGTATTCATAAGGTAAAGATGAGATGAGATGAGATAGAACAATTACACGACGATAGATTCCACCAGTATAGGCAGCCAATCTGTGCACCGACCGCGTAAACGATGTCATCGTGCACTATAGCATCAAACAAAAATGTTGCCTCAACAGGATTGATGATGAGACATAACCATGTATGGCGACCGAATTCCAGATAGACTAATCCCATGTTGAACAAGGCAATGAGCTTGTAATCCATGTAGTCTTCTGATGGTGTGGGCACTTCGCAGATTACAACTTTCTGCAAACAGAGGTCGAGCCAAAAGCTTGAGCGTCTCGTGCGTAGTAGGCAGGAGTGTCCGGCGGGCCGCGAGGCTCGATGGCGGCGGTATCCAACGATGGAAGGGTGATCTCTCACTGGGTGTGGATATCCATGAGACGCCACGGACTACTGGTGTGGTGGATGAGGACGATCCAGTTGGCCTTCATGCCAACCCAGTAGTGGACGCGCATGAAGGACATGTGGACGGGTAGTGGTAGCATGTCAAGGGTACCACGGCAACCTCCATAGGATCGTCAAGTCGGTGTTTGGGCCACCTGCGAGGATCGGGCATTAGCAAGCAGGGTGTCTTGAAAAGAGCCCGCCGGTTGCAGACAAGTAGACGGTACAAAGACACCGAGCTTGCGGCCAGACGGATGGTGCTGAGTACGTCCATACGACTACAGGTCTGCTCTAAGAGAACATCGGGGAGGGAATTCCAATCGTGGCTCTATGTGTCAGTCAGTTCTGCCATTGGGGTCTTCGGTGCCTGCGAGCCAGCGGGGAAGTGGATTCTGGCGGGCGAGCGGAGAAGCTTCTCCTCGTGTGGCC
>NC_041384.1:239536935-239639020 GCF_002162155.2 Triticum dicoccoides | reverse complement strand
GATATGGTACGCGTGAGTTACCAAGGAAGATGGCGCGGGCGGGCGAGCAGTGAGCGGTGGTAAATGGTGTGCGGCCGACGATGGGGAAGAGAGGAGGAAGAAGAAGAGAGGAGGAAGAATAGTGGAAGATGGGGAAGAAAGTGCATTCAATCTCAATTCTACTAGTACTACTACCAGGATATACCGTCCTTCGGAGTGTAAATAGTTACACCGATGACATGTGGGTCTACCACAACAGGGCCCATATGTCAGTTAATGGAGGACAGAGGTGCGTAGGCGTATTTGCAGAAGCGTGCTCTACTGGCAAACATGATGATAGTACTGGGTAAGGCTGATTTAGTAACACCAATATGCTGGTTCAGCTTATTAATTACGTGTCCCATCTGCTGCAGCGTGCATTGACACTTCACTGCGAAGACTAGTTGAATAGTTCTCTCTGACCGAGATGGGGAATAATGGATCATGGGGACTTCCTTTCTACAGTATCCCTATGCCTCTACGCTCACTTCACTCATTTTCCTCCATACATAGTCACTTGTTGAAATATGTAGAAAGACAAATACTCTGTATTTGGGAACAGAGGGAGGCTTTTACTCCATACTATTTGGGAACAGAGGGAGTATCACCATATGGAGGGAACAGAGGAAGCTTTAAATATGAACATGTCAATGGGAGGGCGTAAGCCCCATGCATGCATGCAACATGCAACACTCACACATACACATGGACGCACACAACACTCATGCACCCATGTGGCACACAACACACGACGCAACACACACACTCACGCTCAAGTGCTCAACCTACTCCCTACGTCCGTGAAAGACTGTACATTTAGAGATTTACACATTGACCAGGGCATAATTAACGCCCAAAAGTAGCAGACTAATGTGTGCATGCGGCCACTGAGATAAGAAGATTAAATGAAGGTTGTTGCATGATGTAATTAAGGATAGACATGTAGCCTATACCTACAACACAATTTGGTGCATTAGTCAATCAATATCGATTTAGATTAAAGGCTAAATGCATTGGAAGTGTAGATGTACATCATGTACTACACTCTTTGTTTTATAGACGATGTACACTCTTTGTTGGAAGACCGAGGGAATACACATGCATGCACTCACATACATAGCCAGGGCGGTTCACGCGCAAGGGTTGGACTCGTGTCGCGCCTGCGTAAAGTTTTGTTTAACTGATTTCTTTGCTCTACCAACTGGCAGGTGGGACCCAGAAACCAGGTGACAATTTAACCAGTCAACAAAGTGCCACGTCGACTATGTGGCCGGTCAGTAGGGTGCAATACGGTGCTCTACGATGAGCTAGTGATCGTATAATCACCGCAAAACTATATATAGTGACCGTAAAGAGAGTATTGTTACATACGTTGACCGCAAGTGTATTTTTCTCGTTTCAAATTAAGCCATACTAAACGGAAAGGCGCAGTATGGACTGCTACTACTAGTACTAGTACTGCTTTGATGTGTCCCATCAACTCGCCGAACGAGGAGAAGCTTGCTTACTACGCCTCTCCCTCGCCCACGCGTGCGGTGGTTCGCAGGACGAGGAGAGGGTTTTGACTACATCACCCTCTCCCTCGCCCTCGCCCTCGTAGTGGACGTGCAGCAGTTCAATCGGTTCAGATTGCCAGAAGCATATTGTACTGTAGTATCATCATTGTTGGACCTTCCGAAGAGGCGAAGAGCGAAGTGCAAGGTTCACACGAGTACGAACCGTTGAACCTCCCGAAGAGGCAAAGAGCCAAGCGCAAGGTTTTATAGGAGTTGTCGTCCTAGTAGGAGTGTACTACAACTATAGCGAACGATGCTATTGTATGATGCCGCCACGTCACGTATATCCAAAGCTGTGCCACCTTTTTTCTCAAAGAGCGTGTTGGAGCCCGTGCAACAACCACACAAGTTGCACATACACATAACACATTTAGTAGTAATAAATTCTAAAGGACAAATGCCAGTATGCCACACAAGTTCATCTCCAATTCATGTGATAAATTTGTGCATGACTAGTGTACATATATTCACAGCACTACCGTTCACAATTACTGTACTCCACTTACACGTTATAGATGGGCTACATGTCCTCCTCCAGGTTCCGGTCCTAGGTGTTCTTCATGGATGGCACGATCCATAGCGGTGGGCAACGGGAATCGTTGTCGCCGCTTTCTAGTCCGGTTCCACACGATGGAGACTCATCCAAGCTGAAGCGGCATAAATCAGGGATAGCGTGTCCCAGCATGTCGTTCATCCGGCGGTGTGCACTGAAGACACAACCATGCTTCATGAATGGCAGGCCTTCCGTGTCGTGCACGGAAGGTGGCATCCGCTTCACAATGGGGTAGCTGTCCCCAATGAAAAGCGAGTACTCTTCAAGAGTGTTCCTCGGCACCCACGTAGCATCATGGGGGTCGAACTCGGCGCTGTTCATCTGGTACACGCGGCATCCCAGATTTGGACACATGATGACATACATAGTCAAGGTCCATGCATAATAATGTTGTGCTCAAATATGGCGGTCAGTAATTCTGTGCAGTAAATAATACTACTCCGGTACAGAGGAAGTAAAATAACCGGCTTATTATATATAGCCACTCTTGGCTACATGGATGGATGAGATTGTAAGACATGGAAAAACAAAAATGGTGGCAGCTAGTGGGTTCAAGTCTTCAAGGGCCTAGCTAGCTATACGCGTCCTCCAAGGTAAAAAGTACTCCTACCAGTACTACAAAGTATACTACTAGCACAACAATGAAAGAGAGGGCGAGAGGGTTAAAAAATGGAATACCTGGGTAGATGGTGACGGTCCGATCGTGGTAGATTGTGTGACCATGTTGCACATCAGTGGTACCATGGGTAACAATTGCTAAGATAGTTGATCCCAATATGCCAAAGTCAGCTACAAGGTTCCAGGTTAGACCGAATAACGGATGCAAATGCACATCCAGGATCAGCGATCTTATTTTGATCGGGGGATGACTGGTCCCTGCAAAATAATGGAGTATCGTTAGGGATGCAAATGATGGTTTGTGCATTCCATTTGTAATCTCCCGTACCGTAGGATGGAAACCAGATGAAACAAGTCCCCTGGCTTGTCACCGCGAAGATGCGGCCTAGATGGCGCATGGCGTCTTCGAACGTGTAGGGGTACAAATTTGCCGCTGCCAACATGCGCCAGCCTCTGCTGTTACTGCCTTTTGCATTGATGGCAATCCTTATGTCGAACACCGCGATGAGATAGTAATCGTCGTAGCCGCATCGATTTGTCGGCGGGTCCGCAATTGCTATCTTATTCAATCTCATGTAGGCATCATCATACGTATTCAACCCCAGCCAGTCCGGAAGGCTGATCCCAATGGTGGAGAAGGGGTCTACCAGAACGGCCGCACTGCTGTGGATGTTGTGCAAAATGATGGTGGTATCCGACCGGAGGTATGCAAGCCAATCTTCGTTGGCACCGACCCAGACCTATATATAAGACGGTGGGCAGCGGAGAAATTACAGGATGGAAATGGAATAACTAAGTACTACATGATCAAACTCCATTACTGACCTGCTCATCGGACAAAATCCGACTACCTCTCAACGTCGGCAACTCTAGCGGAGTCAACGTGCAACCATGGCCAGGGAGCGGTGGACTGTTCGAAGGATTTTCCCGTAGAAGAACCTTCTCCTCGAGGACGCATGGAAGATCAACAAGCATGGCCTTTTCCCAAGCCTGTTTAAGTAGCATCTTGAAAAAGTTGGTATAGGAAGCACCGAGTCTTGCGGTGGTGAGGACGTCGGAGCGGTGTGCGATTTCTCCCATAGGATCGTCGTCCAAGGTCTGCAAGCCCCGACGAGGAGGAGAACCGCCTGGCGAATCCATGGGAGCAGCGACGAACTGCCTTCTCTTCGGGGGGAGGGGAACTGGCGAGGAGGAGATAAGAGCGTAGTAACTGCAGGGCCTCTTCCCTTCCAACTGTAGATCGTTCCTCAGCAAAGGGGTGAGGCTATTATTTACTACTAGTACTAGCATTATGGAACATTATGGGATTGTGTTATACTGTAAATAATAGCACTAGTAAGAAATTTTTGGCACTAGGTAGTAGTTTTTGGCGTGGATTAAGAAATTTTGGGTATGTTTTTGCCATTTTTTGTACACGCCAACTGGTGTCAAAAACGTCTTACATTATGTGATGGAGGAGTACATACTCGCACAGTAGCAGTACTAGTACTACTTTTCTCAACTAGTAGTGCGATGTACTGTACTTCTAGTCTAGTCTAGTATAGTGCACCAGTTTTGAACTCTTGAATCTCAGGGCCAAGGAGCTACAGTTGGAAGTTGAGGGTACTACTGTTCTCTAGAACCATCGCTGTACTATCAATGCAGGGGAAGTACACCTGCGTAGTGGCCTAGTGGGTACTCTCGGTGCTCTATTCAGCCGCTCCTCTCACGTAGTTGGCCTACTCAGCCGCTCCTCTCATGCACACACTAGCAGCCTGTTTATCAGCAACAGTTACTGCGGGGGCAGAACATTTGAGTTATTTGATACAGTGAGACTAGGCTTTTCGCTTCCATTTGTGGATGTGTAATGGATCTCGTCGAACTTTGTTAGTAGTTCCTTCTTTATGAATGAGATGAAGCAAAGCTTTTACCTCCGTTTCAAAAAAAACACGTCAAGAGGAATTTCTTTTATAGTAGAGCCGATAATGGAGTGAAGTCCATGCGTGCAACGCCACAAGCTACAGAGTAGTAGTAGAGCACTTTACGTATAGAGCCATATTGCATAGTTCTCAATGCCCCGCCAAGCTTTTCTGGCTCCTCGGGCTTAATTTGGAGGCGCTAATTTAAATATGCTACTAGGTGATGAGGAAGCTACAAGCAAGGTGCGGCTAGGGCGAGCACGCGAGCCACGGGATGCTAGGAAGGAAAACCCGTTCACGTGGCTAGGTTGTCCAGTGCACCCAGATTGTGGGGCCGCACGTCCGTTTGACTTCAAAACTCAAACTACCCGTGTAAAATATTGGATCGCAGCAAAGTGTAGTAGTACTATTTTTTTAAAAGGTTGTCGTGCGTTTGTCCGGGATCGAACCCACAAAACGAGGTATACACTCCTGCGACCACTAGTAGTACTCGTTGGAGTACACCGCAACCTAGAATCACCTTTTGTCGCTAGTAGTACGTACATTGTTCCTTAGAAGAAACCCCTAAGAGCATGGTTAATAGTATAGCTAGCAGCAGCCTATAAGCTAGTGCCATGTCATCTACAGCCCATCTTATAGCCAACATGTACAATAATAGATCAAAAGAGTGTACTACTTTTTTATTATGTGGCCCACTTCTCATTCTCACAAAGTGCCTAGGAGCACGTGCTAGAGCTGGCTCTTCACGAAGAGCCTGCTTACCTTCTCTCTCCTCTTCTCTTTCCTCCAACTAAGCAGAAATATACTAGTTTATTTCTTATAGCCCGCTGACTCAGCTCTGTTGTACTTGCTCTAATAATGCAAGAAACCACTAAAATGCCAAGAAACTACTACCACTTGCATACGTGGCAGACTTAAGATAAGACTACCTTATCAACCATTGTACATGCTCTTACCAACAAAAATCCTCGAGTGACCTCCTACCTCCGGCCCATCCACTTAGTCATCCTTGGCCATGGGATGCAGCTACCGCCGCCGGCAGAAGGCGAGGTCAAAACTGCCGGCGGTACGGAGCCCATGTTGCGGCAGCCCGGATGCCAGCTCCGTCCGGCGCTCGCGGCCACTAGCTAGCCAAGATAGCTCCATCTAGCTGCTTGTCTGCAAGGTTTGCCAGCTAGATTGGCACGGCAGCGCGGTCGCTTGCTCACGCGTGCCACGCTAAGTCCAGCCATCTGGCTCGAGCGAAGGCCAGCGCGGCGGCTTGCTCGCTCGTGAGTCACGCTCGGGCTAGCATGCCAACCCGTGTAGAGGCCAGCGCGGCGTCCGGCGGAGCGGCGGCCAACTCGCTCATCACCGGCGCCACCGACGAACACGCATCAGTACTGTTTGAAGTAATGTTCAGGAAAAATAATGATTTGAGGGGGAATAATAGGATAGAAGGTCAGATGTGGGTCCCTCATGTCAATGGTCAAACAAAATGTGTTGGTTTAAGCTGCCTCGTCAGCACGGACGCGTGGGCCAACCCTATCATAAATGGGTTTAAACAAACTAATCGGTAGGAGTACTAGGTAGTTTTGGCGTGGATTAAGAAATTTTGGGTGTTTTTTTTGCTATTTTTTGTACAATAGATTCTTCCTAGGGCTGGTAGAAAGTGGTAGTTTTTTGTTAAATACTCTACATATTGTAAGTAGGAGTGAAAGTTAAGCTTTGGAAGCCAATAAGCAAGGATAGTTACATAGTGCATATGTGTACATGATTGAAAGTAAATATCAACCATGAGTGACTAATATCTTGATGGAAAACTCGAAACTATGGAATACTAGGAAAAAATGCATGGTTGGAAATACTAGCAATGTTCATGTCCGTTGCAACAAACCATAATTAGAATAATACTTATTCACAAACTTGGTACAAAATACTCTAATTTTGATATACATATGTCACTAGACATATATTATGTTTCAATTAGAATATATTCCTTGGGCTATTTTGGTGAGGTCAGGGAGGGATGTGGTTGGTTTTATTAAGATACCAATTATGGGTTTTTCTGCAAATTGGTAGACAAGTGGGATGTTGGTGAGAAAAGGCAACAACTTACCTCACAATCATTAGATGTAGATCTAATGGTCAGAAACGACGGATGGCAGACACACCAGCATCACCAACTTAGTCTTGTGTAGGAGTACTAGCAAGATCCGTGCATTGCGGGAGTAATCCCATGTGACTAATAATATCTCGAGAAATATGAGATAAGCTAAAGAGGAGTGGGGTGTGGTGGTGGTTGGTGGTCGGACTGAGCGGAGGCATGGGGATTGACGATGCTGGCAGCGGCTACCAGGCCAGTTTGTTCCAGAGGCTTCCTTTCTTAATTGCTTAACAATGAGGTTTTTGGAGATAAGGATGAACGAGGGAAGGCCTTGTCTGCAAATTTGGAGAGGGGTGAGGGTATCTTTTACTTTAATTTCCATCTGTCAGATATAGATCGGACGGTCTATATTGCAAGATGGCACACGTACCATCATCACCAACTCGGTTTTTTATAAGAGAAGAAATATAAGTATGGAGATGCAAACGTATTATCGATACTTGCTTCCTAAACTAGCATCTACATTCTATTCAACGCCTCAGCATGTGGAGCCTTAGCACAATGACTTCTCGACTATGTAAAACAAAGATTTTCTCGTCGCCGACAAGGAGGGGGTGACGGTGGCGCGCTTTTTGGCTTGCTCTAGTCCTAGTAGTCATACTAGGTGGTCTAAGCACGTGTAGATTTATTCTTTTTCACGTCTCATGTTCGTCGTACTGCCATGACTATTGATGAATAGACGGTAATTTATTCACGGGGAAACCCTTGTTGAGCGTGTTTGCGAGAGAGAGAGAGAGAGAGAGAGAGAAAGTGTGTGTGTGATATGTTAGAGACTGAGGCAATGATAACAGATTTTTTATGTGTATGTGTGTGGAGGATAGAGAGAGACATGTACATGGGGCTCTATGTTGTGTAACATGGAGACACATATACATAATTAGAGAGTGAGTGTGTGAGATACACATACGGACATGAGGAGAGATGAGGATCCAGATAAATGGGTGTTTGTGTGTGTCTGTGTGTGTTTGTGCACGCGTTTGTGTGTGAGAGGGAGAGAGTGTATGTGGAGTAGAGAGACCACTGATGATGTAAACCAAGTATAAGGGAAGGGGAAATGGTGTGACATGTGTAGTAGCGAGATAGCATGGGTGCGGGCGGGGGGATCAGACTATCTGGAAGAGACATCGAGTGTGTGTGGGGGAGAGGGGTGTGAGAGCGAGAGAAAGAGAGAGCTAGCGATGGAGAGAGAGAGAGGAAGAGAGGGGACGAGAGGGGTCGTTTGTGTCCATACATGGCGTATAGATAGGGAGACAATGTTGATGTTGTTTGAAATTGGCCTATGAACGGAGACGCAAGGGAAGCGAGTCATCGTGTGTGTGATAGGGACTTCATGAGAGATCTAGAATAGATGGTGTAGAGAACAATGTGCGAAATCAAGAACGATTATACATTAGGGAGCTATGCAAAGAGTCACGACATATATGTATACAGGGAAGGAGCTGGGGCGGGTCCGCATGTGGGAGAGATAGAAAGAGGAGAGTGGTGCACAAGGAGACAAAGTGTGCTTGTTTGCAGTGGGGGTGGTGTGTGAGGTGAGTGCACGAGAACCACATAACTAGGGAGATAGACGTTTGGGGGCAATGTTTTGTTTGTATGGGAAATATACACTCTACATAGTGCGTGTGCTTGGGTAAGAGAGATAGCGGGAGACCTAGAGAGTGAGGGAAGAGATGTGTGCATGCCCAAGAGACAAAGTGATAGAGACCTATGTTGGGGTCCGGACTTTACAAGATAGAGGGGTGTTAATGTGCTCGTGTGTTGGTGTTTGGGGGAGAGAACGACTTCTCTATGTGTGTGTGTGTGGTGGTGGTGGGGGGGTGACTTCAGATAAAGAGTGAGGTGTCTATATTTGAGGGACTTTAGCGTAATTGAGATATTCATGGTTGATCAATTTGTTTCACAGTTTGTACTATGAGATAACGATACTTTTGAACATGAGTGATATACCTTGATGTACCAGAATTACAAACCTTAGATTGGAATTTTGGAATTTCACTCCATCATTAACTTTTGTAATTCATTTAAATGGAGGTACATTTTTTAAGCCGGGATTTCGTGATTTCAAATTCATATATCAAACCTAGAGATATACACATATGGGCATGTTCAAACTTTATAATCATCCACTTTATTCATACACATACACATTTTTGCTTTTGTCATCATATTTAGGATAAACACATTTGGAATTTCATTTGAATTTGACCGTATGATGGTATTTGCTTGTAGTAGCTCAATGATCCATAGTTGAATTGAATGGACAATCTAAGTTTCGAGTTGGAGACATTAATTTTCAAAACTTGCACATATTTTTTGCGTGAAAAACAAACAAATTGTCGGCCATGATATCATAGTCAGCCGTACGAGAGCAGAATACTTATAATTTTAGGAGCCAAAAGCTTTCAAACTTACCGCTCACATCAAAATATCACACGCCCGAAAGTTTAGCCCTGCGATATTCCTATTTTACCCCTGCCACATGAACGGAAAAGGTCTGCTTTGGTAATTCCATTGTTTTCCCCTCTTTGCCCCCAACTTTCTTCCCCAGAGCCCCTCACCTTCCCTCCCCGCCCCCCCAACCACGGCAAGCTGCCGAATCTAGTCCTCCGCCGCAGCGTTGGACCTCACACCCTGCCGGATCTACCTTCCGCACCTTGGAACCCCCAACTGCCAACTCACCACTTCACCGGAGCCGCTTCAGCGACTGGCTTGTCCACCGCTCCAGATCTCCTTGACCGCCATCATGGTCCACCGCACCAGATCTGCTTAACCAGCGCCCTCGTCCACCACAACGTAGGCCCTTCACTGACTCCCTCGTCCGCCCCTTCGCTGGCCCTTCATACAAGCCCTCATCCGCCACAACAGATCCGCCTCACCGAAAGCACTGTACAACGCGCCCGCCGAAGCCTTCGTCCACTACACCGGACCTGCTCCACGGACGCCATATTCAACTCCACCGGCCCTGCTTTATCGACGCCGCAGCCTCATCAGGTTATTTCGATTTGTGCTCCTTCGGTTTTTCTCTTTATCGTGCAACTGTTCACTTACCGCAGATGAGCTTTCTTGTATGTCGACAAGCGCCGCAACCATAGCACCGGAGCCGCTTCAGCGACGGCGACAGCCGGCCCAAACTCAACCGCAGCACGAGCACCATCGACGATCCATAGCTATCAAGTATGACAACAATACCCATACGCCGCCGAGAATCAGGTACTATTATCCAACAGCCGTCACCTACGTTCACTTTCCTAGCATAAGCACCGCACCTTTGAATTTATTCAGGGCATCATTCAGTTTTTCATGAGACGCGTTATTCTTCTTGCACCTGTAGGGCCATACTTCTGGCAGTGAACATGTTACATGTGCTAAATTACATACCAGTGCACATATAGTTAATATGCTTTAGTTTTGTTCTGATGCCACCTGTTGGTTCCATCAGACTGCTTAATGTTCTCTATGCTTAATTACACATCAGCAAAGTAGCATGTGGTTTCGCTGCTTTTTGTTCGTTTTACCCTACATTTTCTGATGCTAGCTATTACATCACTACTCCGAGCCTCTGTTCATTACTTGTTTGTGTGTTCTTGATCTTCCCAAGTTGCATGACTAATTTGATGCTTCTATTAATTATGGAGGTGCCAACCCCATCAAGCAAAATATTTGTTCTTTTGGGGCTGGCACCTCGAACAAGCATAAAAATAGAGGGAAGCAGATATATTGTGGTGTATGCACACACCCTTCTTTCATTAGTTTAGATGAACCATTGATGATCAATTCGGACCAGTGCATGCGATTAAAATTAATTTTACCTAAATAGATGGTGCAGAATAAACTACAACAACTAGATTTGCAACCACCGGATGTTGACGATATCTTCAAAGAACATTGCAACAGCAGCTAGGCTTCACATCAACATATGGTAAGCCAGTGTGTTTTAGTACATGTGAAATGTAATGCGAGTGGGCTGCTTTCTTGGCTTGTGCCCTCAACGTGTAATCCTACCGAATTACAAATAGTTCAGTTGTCTGCTTTGCTGTATTGCTTGATTCGAATGCTTATTTGTTGTTACACTATACCTGAGTTGCCAATATGTCAGCAGTGCCTGCTGTACTATCGTAAAGAAATGCATGCCTATTTCATTTGAGTCCTTAACTTTTCCTCTCAACTTCATCACAAGACTGTCTTCGTAGTTTATATGAGGCCACACTGTTAAATGCTTTCTCAGATTATTTCAACTTCTTAGATGCCTTGGCAACTAAAATATAGCGGTTGTACACTCCCTTTCAACTAGGGATGTCAACTGGGTGCTGTTTAATCCCGATTAAAGTCCACTAGTGGTATGATAGTTCAAAAGAGTTTTTTTTGAGGAAAATGAACTAGGGAGGTAGCAAAAACTAACTAGATGGGACTGGCGGATGTCGTTTATTTGCCACTTACATCCCTAGTTTCATCTTACCATTTTAATTTCTTTTCGGCTGATGCTGCTTCGAACCATTTAAATATAGTTTGCCATGCTCGGCAAAAATTCGTCTGTCGTTTACCATGTAAGCTTACTGCCTGGATCATACAATAACTATCTCTTACTGATGTCCAGTGGAAACCTTTCAGGATGCCGTTCACACTAGGACACAAACACTACAAAAAATACACTTGCGTGATGATACGTGTTTGTCACAGTAGGTCGCGTTTTCTGTCATGCATGTACATCCATGACAAATTTATGACAGAATCAAGATAGTCATACCTGTGCTGTCGTAGAAGTGGTCCATGACATTGCCAAAATTATCATCACGGAAGTGTCCACTTCCATGACAATAAATCGCGTGTCACAGAAGTGCTTTCGTCAAGGGTGACCGTCACGTGGCATCCACCGTAAGGGAACACCGTTAAGCTATCGGGTCGGATTTTTGATCCGATAACCCGTTAACAGCCACGACCAATGCCGATTTTCCATGTGTAAAATTCTCATTGGCTGACGGATCCACGCGTCAGCTCCGCGTTGGCACAGGTGTCACTCATCCAACGGTCGAGATGGGCCTATGATATGTTGACACATGGACCGGCCCAAAAGTGGCCCACAAAGTTTAAATGGGCCGGCCCAACCGAAGGCCGATAAGATTTAGCAGACCATAATGGGCCGGCCCAGCTAAAGGCCCACAAAATTTAGCGGACCATAATGGTCCGGCCCAGCTAAAGGCCCACATGATTTTGCAGACCATAATGGGTCGGCCCAGCTAAAGGCCCACAAGATTTTGTGGACCACAACGGGCCGGTTGTAACGCCCTCGATGCGGCTATATATCCCACATGTCGAAGCACAACTTAGAGGCATAACCGCATTGAAAGCAATGTGGCAAGTGAAGTAATCTTCACACAACCCATGTAATACATAAGGGAAAGAGATACATAGTTGGCTTACAATCGCCACTTCACACAATACAAGAATAAAACATTACATCATCTAGATACAATCAAGGTCCGACTACGGAACTAAAATAAAAGAAGACTACCCCAATGCTACACAGATCCCCAGTCGACCCCAACTGGGCTCCACTACTGATCAACTAGAATGAAACAACACAAAGGACAAGATCTTCATCGAGCTTCCCCTTGAGCTTGGTTGCATCACTTGTACAGTATCATTGGCACCTGCAAACTGGTTTTGGAAGTATCTGTGAGTCACGGGGACTCAGCAATCTCACACCCTCACGATCAAGACTATTTAAGCTCATGGGAAAGGTAAAGGTATGATGTGGAGCTGCAACAAGCGACTAGCATATATGGTGGCTAACCTATTCGCAAAAGAGAGCGAGAAGAGAAGGCAAAAGCACAGTCGATGAACTATGATCAAGAAGTGATCCTAGAACAACCTACGTCAAGCATAACACCGTGTTCACTTCCCGGACTCGGCCGAGAAGAGACCATCACGGTTACACACGCGGTTGATGTATTTTAATCAAGGATTAACTTCAAGTTTTCTACACCGGACATTAACAAATTCCCATCTTCCTATAACCGTGGGCACGGCTTTCGAAAGTTCAAATCCCTGCAGGGGTGTCCCAACTTAGCCCATCACAAGCTCTCACGGTCAACGAACGATATTCCTTCTAGCGGGAAGACCCGATTAGGCTCGGAATCCCGGTTACAAGACATTTCCACAATGGTAAAACAAGACCAGCAAAGCCACCAGATGTGCCGACAAATCCCGATAGGAGCTGCACATATCTCGTTCTCAGGGCACACCGGATGAGCCAGACGTCGGATAAGCCAGCCCAGAGTTGCCCCTGGTAGCCTCGGACATCGCTCAGTTTGGACCAACACTTAGAGAAGCACTGGCCCGGGGGGGGGGGGTTAAAATAATGATGACCCTTGAGGCGGACGACTCAAGGGAAAGAAAAGAGGCTAGGTGGCAAATGGTAAAACCAATGTTGGGCCTTGCTGGAGGAGTTTTATTCAAGGTGAACTGTCAAGGGGTTCCCATTATAACCCAACCGCGTAAGGAACGCAAAATCCGGGAACATAACACCGATATGACGGAAACTAGGGCGGCAAGGTGGAACAAAACACCAGGCATAAGGCCGAGCCTTCCACCCTTTACCAAGTATATAGATGCATTAATTAAATAAGAGATATCGTGATATCCCAACAAATATATCCATGTTCCAACAAGGACTTCACCTGCAACTAACAACGCTATAAGAGGGGCTGAGCAAAGCGGTAACATAGCCAAACAATGGTTTGCTAGGACAAGGTGGGTTAGAGGCTTGGTTCAACAATATGGGAGGCATGATAAGCAAGTGGTAGGTATCGCAACATAGGCATAGCAAAAGAGCGAGCAACTAGCAAGCAAAGATAGAAGTGATTTCGAGGGTATGGTCATCTTGCATGAAATCTCGCAAGGAAGAAGAACGAGTCCATGAAGAAGACAAATGGACGTAGTAGAACGGGTCCTCACAAACGCGACGTTGTCGGAACCAACCCAAAGAAGCAAAAACCGGAAAGAAGCACACAACATAGTAAACAACCAACACATGAACACGGTATGATATGCGGGATGCGGTATGTGGTGCATATGCATGATTTGGAAATAAATGATTGAACCAGGCCTCAACTTGGAAATCCAAGAGTGCCACAGGAAAGGTTAGGTGATTTCGGTTGAAATCGATATAAAGATCGCCGAATCGGATGCACGGTTTGGAAATGGCAAACAAAACAAATAAGGCACCGGTCTGCGATAATCAGCAAGTAGCCATCTAAATGCATCAAGTTAAATATGCTAAAGTACTCAAACATGACAACAAAAAACATGGAAGGGATCCACTCAATAAGATTAACAAAAGATGAACACTGAGCTATGGCTAATTCATTCAATAACAGCTTCAAACAAGCATGGCAAAAGTGCAAATGATAACATGTTTCAGACTTACTGAAATTAACACAAGTCTGGAATTTATCATCAGGAAGCACACTTTAGAGCATGAAAACTAAAAGCTACAGGAACTTAACATGGAAAATCAAGGCATGGAATGAAGCTACTCAAAGCACTTAACAAAAGTCCCTTAGTGACCTTGAGCCAAAAGGGATCAGAAAATACAATTGCAAGCATGTGAACATAGCAAAAACATAAACAGATTCAGACTTAGTGAAAAACTGGAGCATGGCAAAACAGTTAACAAGTAGGCATGTTTACGAGCTCAATGCACTCACTACAGAGCATGGCATGACAAACTAAGCATACACCCATCAAGAAGACATGGCATAGAAGCTAGACATGGCAAGAACAACAACATAGCATGCACGGATCAACAACAACAACCTCGGCAAAATCGCTAAACATGTCAACAATCTGCTAGGAACATTTTATAGCAAAAGTAGAGCTCGATTGACTCAAGCTAGGGTGCTCCATAAATGCAAACAAAGACATGGATGGATAGAGCACCACAATGTTAACAAAACATGGATGGAGATTGTAAGTGCATCTAGTGCCCCTTAGTGATTTTGGTGTACTGAAGACTTATAGGTTAAGGGACTAATGCGTGTGTGAGTGTACACAGGTCTATAAGTCTATGAGGAGTTTGATATTTACAGGAAAAGTCGACCCCTAAAAATGAATATCGAATATCTTCGACTGAAGATTTTGGTATTTCTGAAGACTTACATGAAGATTTGAAAGTGAAGAAATTGGTGTGTCCATGAAGACTTGATATTCATGCGAGGAATATGAAGCTTGAAGACTTTCGTTTTCATAGTTTTGTTTTTTCTCTTTCTTGAGTCATAGGACACACCGTACTATTAAAGGGGGTCGAGGAAATACTAAGGAAAAATTTCCATGCGATGCTCAACTCAAAATCCTACACCTACCAATCCCTTCGAGTGAAGCCATTGGAAATCTCATACTGTTCAGTCAATTTCTTCAGTGACAGAGACGAAGTTCTTCTGGCCTCTGAGGAATTTTTCCTGACTGAGGAGTTAGGAATTCGCCAGTGCAGATTACCTACACAGTGAGGAACATGATAGCCCTGATGATTTTGGTACTCAAAATTCCGACCGTTGATGTGCTATGCGCTAGCTGTTCCAAAATATCTATCCACCTAATGGTCATATCATTGAAGGGCATTTATGTCTTATCATGTCGGGCTTCTCCCTAGGCTATAAATAGCCGCCCCTACAACCACTAGCTGCTAGGGGCTGCTCCGACAGAAACCGACACTTGTCAATTGAGAGCCACCCATCCTCCGAGGACTTTGAGCGAAAATCATCAAGTGAGGAAAAACCAAAAACCCAAAACCCAAACACCTACAAACCCCAAGTGATTGAGCATCACTGAAGAGATTGATCCTGAGTGACGCTTGTTACCTTTGAAGACTGTGCTTCTTCCAGACGGTTAGGCGTCATGGTCTAGAGCATCCAGGAGGAATTGTGGATCGCTGGGTGACCAAGTCTGTGAAGGTTTGGAAGTCGCTTAAAGACTTACCACGAGTGATTGGACGAGGTCTGTGTGACCTTAGTTCAAGGAGAATATGGTGAGGACTGGGTACTGGGTGTCTTGGACTAAGCGTCCTTGATTGGGTGTCCAGGACTGTGTGTCCTTGAGTTTAAATACTCAGCCGCTCCAACCAGACGTACAACTTAGACAGCAGTTGGAACTGGTCTACCAAATCATTGTCTTCACCGAGCTTACTGGTTCTATTTCCTCAACTCTTTCATTTCCTCATAACTGTGTTGTATGTTTGTTCATATCTGTGTTAGAAGACCTTGACTGAAGACTTTCTCAATTTCCTCAGTTCAATTTCTTCAGTCTGTTTGTCTTCATCTTGTGTTATCCTGTGATTACGCTTCCTGTACTCTGTGCCTGTCTTCATTTCATCATGATGACTATGCTTGTATTCTGTTATGTTTACCTTTGAGTACTTATTCCGCTGCTAGTAGTTCTTCGCTAAGGAATTTCCTCACCGGCAAATTCCTCAGTGAAGAATTTCATAAAAATCGCCTATTCACCCCCCCTCTAGTCGATATAACGCACTTTCAATTATTATCAGAGCAAGGTACTCCCTTGTTCTGTGTGATTTTGGTTTAACCGCCTGGAGTTTTAGTTATGTCGACCGCAGGTATGATCAAGGTCTCTGCTGGGTGTCCTACCTTCGATGGGACGGACTACCCCTACTGGAAGAATAAGATGCGAATGCATCTTGAAGCAATTGATAACGATCTCTGGTATGTTGTGGAAAATGGTGTTCCCTCAGTCATACCTTCTCTGAATGTTGCCGATGTGAAGAGATTCAAGCAACTCGACTCTCAAGCGAAGAATATCATATGTGGCCATCTGAGCAAAGGACGGTATGGCAGAGTGAGTGCTTTGGAAACAGCGAAGCTTATCTGGGATAGGTTGTCCAAAGTGAATGAAGGAGTCTCAACTCAGCGTGACTCTCGAGTTGATGTTCTTCGCAATCTCTTCAACCGCTTCAAAGGACTCGACAATGAAAATGTTCAACAAACCTTCGATCGCCTCACTGACATCTCAAATGAGCTTCAAGCACTTGGTGCCACTGACATCACCGACCATGAGGTGGTGAAGAAATTGCTGAGATCGCTTGATTCTTCATTTGACACTCTGGCATTGATGATACAAGAACGTGCTGATTACAAGTCACTTGATCCCGCTGATATTCTCGAGAGGCTAAATACTCATGAGTTCCAACTTGCTGAAAAGAGAGATCTCTATGGTTCAAGCTATGGAAGAACACGTGCACTGAAGGCCAAGGCAGTATCTGAGTCTGAAGATGAAGACTCTAGTAGCAGCCTTGGTGATCCTGAAGAACTGAGCCATGATCTGGCTCTACTCGTGAAGAAGTTCCAAAAGGTCTGAAGACGTGGTCGCCTTGGAAGATCCTCAAGGAGCAATGATTCCTCGTCCAATGACTACAAGAAGAGGCTCTGTCACAAGTGCAAGAGACCTGGACATTTCATTCAAGATTGTCTTCAGTGGGAAAAGGAATCAAAGAAGAAGAAATACAAGGATTACAGTTCTGATGATGCAAAGAAAAAGAAGAAATCCACAAAATCATCATCATCAAAATCCTCAAAGCCTTCATATCACAAGAAGAGCAGCTTCAAGAAGGCCAGGGCATTCATTGGCAAGGAAATGGACTCTGAGGCTGAATCTGAAGAAAATGAGGAAGAGGAGTCATCTGAGGAGTCCGAATCCGGAGTGGCGAGCCTAGCTCTCGCTACTGCATTCGTCAGCAAGTCTATCTTCAACACTGAAGAAAATGACCTCACCAACAAGGCTGATGAAGGCGATGATGACTACGCTCCCACCTATTGCTTCATGGCAAAGGGTGGCAAGGTACTCAAATATACCTCCTCTAAATCAAGTGAGAATGAATCTGATGAAAACCTTAAGCCCAGCTATTCTAAACTTGCTAAGATAGCTATAAAATAACAAAGGGCTTTAGAAAAGTCTCAAAACATGCTACATAAAAGTGATGATATGTTGGGTGAAGAAATGGATCGCACTGAAACTTTGACTGAAAATCTTCAGAGACTTCAGTCCAAGCTTGACAAACTTCAAAGTCATCATAACACTCTCTTATCGGATCATGAGAAGCTTTCTTATGAATTTCTTCAAAGAAAGCAAGACCTTGAGAAGCTAAGAGTGAGTTATGAAGATCTTCAGAAGGAGCGCGATTCATTACTTGCTCAACAAATCAGCGCTTCTCAGGAAAAATTTGTTCTTCAATGCTTGAAGTGCATTGAACATGAATCTGTTAATTCTTCACGTCAATGTTCAAATGCTGCTAATGTTTCAAATTCTTCACATGCCTCTGGTATCACTAATTCCTCATCTGAGGACATTGCTAGTATCACTGACGATGTAGGGCTGAAGGAATTATACACGACAGGCATGTACAAAAGCCTCAAAGGTCATCAGGCTCTTTGTGATGTGCTTAAAAAGCAAATCCTCAACAGGAACCCTAGGAAATAGGGTATCGCCTTTGAGAGGAAACTCAATGCTGATCGTATATATTGGAAGCCTGAGCAGTACCCCAAAACTACATGGGTTGCTGCAAAGGGACATCTAGTTGATCCATCTAACTTATCTGTATTTGCATGTGAATCTCCTCATTCTGATGATGAGTCAATTGACTCCAACTATAAGCTATTCAAAAATCAGAATGGTGAAGTATTTGCTAGATATGTTGGCACTAACTGCAGGAACGGCTCCCCTGTGAAGAAAATCTGGGTTCCCAAAAGATGCCTTGAAAATCTTCAGGTGAATGTCATCATGACGCCACCTGTGAAGAATAGGAACCCCAGATCAAATTCTTAATATGGACCAAATTCTTCATATGGATCAAAGTCCTCATATGAACATCATCGTGCTAACCCGTCTGTTTCGTAGGGAAGATCTAAGGATTATGGATATGTGCATTATTCTTCAAATCATTATGTCCATAAGTCCTCGAAGAATTTCTCTGCTTACTCTTATGCTTACTCTAACCCCTCTTATGTGATACGAAATGGACTGGCTTCTATGCCATCCTTCTCATATGGAGCTCGCAGAATGATGAACTCTTTGCCACCCCTTCAGATGTGGGTGGTGAAGAAAAAGACTAATCTCTTCTGTAGGGTCAGGTCTCCAGACGCACATAATCGTCTGAAGAATTTGCTGGAGACCTGAGCATGCCTGAAAGGACGCAGGCTAATCATGAAGAAATGAACTTTCATTTCTCACGTCCTCATATTGCTTTATCAGTTCTTTTACTTGATGAAATGATCTGATGAATTGATGTCATATTCTTCACTGATGAAGTATATGAGTTTGTAAGCTGCACTAATTCATCTGCAGGATGATCATCCCAAAGCCACTGAGTGGGTCCTTGATAGTGGATGTACAAACCACATGACTGGTGACAAGAATCTATTGATGGATGCTCCATTATCACCGTCGCATCTGAAGCATATCATCTTTGCTGACAAAGGCAAAAGTCAGGTATTGGGTCTAGGTAAGGTTGCGATTACAAAGGATCGACACATGGAAAAAGTCATGCTTGTTGAGTCCTTAGGATACAACCTTATGTCTGTCTCAATGCTTTGTGATCTTGATGTGGTTGTTGTCTTTGGCAAGTACCTTTGTGTTGTGGTTATGGCAGCTGACAATTCCAAAGTCTTTGAAGGCTTTAGGAGAGGAGACCTGTATATTGTTGATTTCTCTACAGGACCACAACCAGCCGTGTGCTTACTTGCAAAAGCTTTAGAAGGCTGGCTCTGGCATCGACGACTTGGTCATGCAGGCATGAGGAATTTGCACACGCTTGCGAATAAGAAGCATGTCATTGGCATCGAGAATGTCAAATTCCTCAAGGATCACCTATGCGGAGCCTGTGAAGCTGGGAAGATGACCAAGGCCAAGCATCCAACGAAGACTATCATGACCACCACTCGCCCATTTGAATTTCTTCACGTGGATCTCTTTGGTCCTAATCATTATTCTGCTATCTCAAATGAAGCATCTCAATATGGCTTTGTTATTGTTGATGATTATTCTCGTTACACATGGGTACACCTTGTTACTTACAAACATGAAGTGCAGGAAGTCTTTAAACGATTTTCCTCGAGGGCTTCAACCAACTTTGGTGTGAAGATCAAGCACATCAGAAGTGACAATGGCACTGAGTTCAAGAATTCTGGCCTCGATGACTATCTTGATGAACTTGGTATTACTCATGAGTTATCTGCTCCTTACCCTCCTCAGCAGAATGGCGTCGTGGAGCACAAGAACGGGACTCTTGCTGAGATGGCTCGCACTATGCTTGATGAATACAAAACGCCTCGTTGTTTTTGGACTGAGGCAATTGATACTGCGTGCCACATCATCAACAGAGTATATCTTCACAAATTCTTCAAAAAGACTGCCTATGAACTCCTCACTGATAAGAAACCCAATGTAAGTTATTTCAAAGTCTTCGGTGCTAAATGTTGGATTAGAGATCCTCATCACAACTCAAAATTTGCACCGAAAGCACATGAAGGTTTTATGCTTGGTTACGGAAAGGACTCGCACACCTATAGAGTCTTCAACAACGTTCTTCACAAAGTTGTTGAAACTATAGATGTGCGGTTCGATGAAACTAATGGCTCGCAAAGAGAGCACCTACCTACTGTGATAGATGAACCAGCACCTGAGGAAACTATCAAGTTCAAGGCTACTGAGGATGTCATTCCTACTGAAGAATCTGCTGAAGAATTCATTTCAGAACATGAAGAACGTCGAGCTAATTCACCTGAAGAAAATGCTGAAGAAAATGGTGCTGAAGAAAACGCTGATCAAATTCTTCAACGACAACCAGCTCATCCTCGCGTTGCAAAATAAGTGCATGTTTAAAAGATCACAAATGACATCAAAGCGCCAGGTCCTCTCACACGCTCAAAAGCTTCACATTTGTCTAACTTTTGTGGGCAGTATGCTTTTGTCTCTATTACACAGCCCACTAAGGTAGATGCAGCATTTCTGGAGCCTGAGTGGATTCAGGCCATGTGAAAGTGCTAGTGATCGACTAGAGGGAGGTGAATAGGCGATTTTTATGGAAGTCTTCAAAACATGGAAGTTTCGAAGACAAACGATAGAAATAAACCTATTACCATGCAGCGGAAGGTAGACTACACTAGGAAAACCATAGTCAAGTATTCAATGAAGTGAAAGCACAATGACTAATAGCAGCTAGGCAGTAAAGATCAGGTAGGAAGATATTGTGAAGCCAATCAGAACAAGCAGTCACTCAATGAAGAAAAAAGATAATGCAATCATACAATGACTTCACAAGGACCAACAGTAAGTAAAGGGAAGGGAAGGATGAAACCAGTCACTCGTTGAAGACAATGATTTGTTGGACCAGTTCCAGTTGCTATGACAACTGTACGTCTGGTTAGGGAGGCTGAGATTCAACTCAGAAGACCTCGTCTTCACCTTATTCCCCTTGATCTAAGGACACCCAGTCCTCGCCCAATCACTCTGGTAAGTCTTCAAGGTAGACTTCCAAACCTTCACAGACTTCATTCACCGGCGATCCACAATGACTCTTGGATGCTTAGAACGCGACGCCTAACCGGCTGGAGGATTCACAGTCCTCAAGTGTAATAAGTCTTCAGATCACACAGACAGGAAGACTTAAGTGATGCCTAACACTCTTTGGCTCTGGGTGTTTAGGGCTTTATCCTCGCAAGGAATTCTCTCTCAAAGGCTTCGAGGTGGGTTGCTCTCAAACGACAAAAGCCATACTCTAACTCTAAGCAGCCAACCGTTTATGGTTGTAGGGGGTGGGCTATTTATAGCCACTGGGCAACCCGACCTGGTTTGTCCGAAATGACCCTTGGTCACTAAGGAACTGACACGTGTTCCAACGGTCAGATTTCAAACACACACGGCAACTTTAGTTGGACTACAAGCAAAGCTGACTTATCCAACTCTGGACAAGATTTGCTCTCATAGTCTTCACTCAAAGACATAGGATTTTGGTTAAGCATCACTTCAGTCATTCTGACTGGTTCTCTTGGACCCCACTTAACAGTACGGTGGTTCCTATGACTCAACAAGGAAAAACACAAAACGACGAAACTGCTAAGTCTTCGCGCTCCATAGTCTTCACGCGATGTCTTCTCTTGTCATAGTCTTCAATGTGAATGTCTTCACATACCACCTTTGACTTCAATGTCTTCATACATTTTTAGGGGTCATCTCTGGTAGGAAAACCGAATCATTGAGGGACTTCTACCTGTGTTATCCTGCAATTCTCACAAACACATTAGTCCCTCAACTAGGTTTGTCGTTAATACTCCAAAACCAACTAGGGGTGGCACTAGATGAACTTACAATCTCCCCCTTTTTTGGTGATTGATGACAAACTAGTTGAAGTTTTCAACGGGGAATAAAATATGTGAAATTGTAAAGGATAGGTTATTGTCTTCATAAGTGGCAGAGGCTCCCCCTGAAGATGTGCATATAAGTAATTTGCTTTTGGAATGCAAATGCACATGACAGGTTGTACTTGTGGAGATCCTCTTCAACTTATGATGACAATTTATCATGCATGAAAAGTATGTGAAGATAATGACATGCATAATGAAAAATGGACGTCTGCAAAATGATCTAAGTGCGGAATTTATCGTCGCACATGCGGAATTTATCATCGCATCACAGAATAGCAAATAAGTAGCAGACGACCATCGAGTTTAAGTGTTACAAATCAAAGAACCAAATGTATCAAAACGAGAGTTGTAAACACTAGGCAAAATATAAAGCAACCTCCTATATGGACCCGCTCAAAGACTATCAAACTCATATGCTTCTCCCCCTTTTGTCAGTAAGGACCAAAAAGGTTTGAAGACATAGAGCATCTACTCATTCCCATGAGGAGTAGGTGAAGCAGCAGGGTCGTCGGTGTTGTTAGGCGGTGCAGACGAACTCGGGGCAGTGTCGATGCATGCAGAAGTAGGGGGCGGTGAAGTAGCATCGTCTTCATCATCGATGACACGTGCATTCACTGTTGCAGCAGAGGAGGAGAACTCAGAGTCTTCAAGAGACGGAGTATGCCGCAGCACAGTCCTTCTTGGAGGTGTTGAGTCAAACTTGAAGCGTTCAGAGAAGCCATCCTCTTGAAGATCATCTTCAGAACACATAAGCATCAGCCCTTTCCATGTACGCCGACAGGTTACATGGGCAACAAAGGCATTCTTGGTGGCAAGGTTGCGAATCCTGTTTACGTCCACCAAGAGGCTTTGCATTTGGCGCTTCAGCCAGTCATGATGCTTATCCTGTTTCTGATGAAGGGAAACCAGAAGTTCTCGGTCGTTGAGAACACGAGATCACTTCTTGGGCCGTTGGGCAATGGTGCTTTCAGTGGCTTCAGTGAGGGCACGATGAGGTGCACGTGTAGTACCAGCCAGAGGATAAACACGAATGACTGCTTGAACTCCTTAAATGTTTTGAGAGAAGCTTTGATTCTCAGCATTTTGAAGACTAAGGGGCTCCTTGGCAGGCTCTGGATAGATGGCTTCAACTGACATATCGACGTCAGGCATAAAGATCCGATGATTGCGAGCAGAGGGCTGATAGGTGACAGCTGAGTGTAGTTTGATCAGCCGCATAATCCATGGAGCGTAAAACTTCAAGCCAAAGAGATCAGATCCTGATGCAGCAAGTTGGCGGATGAAGAAGTCTTGTGCATTGAAGCATTTGCCATGAAGAATATGGAAGACCAAAGTCTTCATTGCACCTTCCAGCTTTGCACACGGAGAATGTCCTTTGATGGGCCAGAGAGTTCTCCTTATGATGTGATAGATAGTACGTGGCAGATACTCAAGGTCTTCAACAAAGAACTCCTTAGGATATTCAGCATCTGGAGGCAAAGGCTTCATCATGCTAAGCATCTGACTCATGTTTGGTTCAGGCTTGTGAAAAATGCTTTTCATAGCAGCACTGTGAAGCTAACAACCAGGTTCATACATATCTCCTGGAGTGGGCAGGCCAGTAAGCTCAATGATATCAAAGGCTTTGGCTTCATGATGAACATTGCCTGTCATCCACTCAAGGACCCAAGTCTTTGGATCCCTGTTGTAGCCACGGATATGAAGAGTGTCATAGAATTGAAGCAGCAATTCTTCATTCCAGTGTTCCTTATCAGTGATGAACTGCAGCAAGCCAGACTGTCTGAAGCAATCCAGAGCTTCTTCCAAACAGGACAGTCCAGTTATGGCTTCAGTTTCAAGACGCATATGTGGAAAAATGCGACCTTGATTGTATAGAATGCATGAGTAATAACTACGCCGCTGATAGCTCCAGAACCGATCAGAAGATATTCTTGGCTTGGTGTACGGGTTCTTTGCTCTATCAAAGAAGGTGTTGTGCGCCTTGAAGCCATTGATATTAAAAGATCCGGGTGCAGATGCAGTACCTGGAAACCTGGGAAACCTTGGCATTGGCTTCTGAACCTGAGGCCTGTGCTCAATGTGATAGTCAAACTGAGGACCAGCAATAGGCGGAGGAGTCAGAAAAGGCCATTTGACAGTGATAAGTTGGCCATAGTTGAATGCTTGCTCGATAGTTTGTGGCCTTGGTGGCAGAACAGGAGCAGTGGCATTGACAGAGGCGTCAGGCTGCACATCTATTGCAGGTGCATGATTGGCTTCATTAGCCTCTGGCATAGTGTTAGGTGCAGGCTCCACAGTGTCTTCAGCCATGACCACGTCATTGGCTTCAGTGGTGTTAGTGGTGGCAGCCTCACGATTCTCAACCTCCACTTTAGAAGCTGGAGGGTCGGTCACGTTCTCTTCGAGAACAACATCTTGGTGAGATGGGGGTGTAGCAACTCTTGGGGCTTCTTCTTCATCGGCTGATGCAGCCGGAACATCTTCAGCCATTTTGGCTTCGGATTCAGAGACAATCACAGTAGGAGTGGCTTCGGGGAACACCTGACGTGCAACAGATTGGTGGTGCACTTCTCCTTCTGAAACGCTCGGAAGAGGGACTTGAGACCTTGGTCCTTTGCGAAGCCTGCATAGCGCTGGCGACGCCTGTGGAGATGGAGTTGGCTGGGTCTCAAAGTCGTCTTCTTTGTCTTGCACAGGTGGTGTAACTTGTTGTTGTTGGGGAGTACTCGGGTTGTCTTGTTGTTGTGGGTGATCAGCCCATGATGCATCCTGAGCAGTTGGCGTCAGAGGACGACCAATGCTGATGAGTTTGCTGTGCGTGAGCACAGGCGATGATACCAGTTGGTGCTCGATCTGAGGAAGGACTTCATTATCTTCGACATTGTCATGGTGACCAATGTCTTCAGCAGCGGTGGGGTCAACTGCTGGAATGTCTTCAGCTTCAGGAGCCTCTGTGGAAGCAGGCTCATGAACTACTATTTGTCGTTCTTGATGCGAGGAATCAGGGCGAGCAACAGAGATGGGTTCTATAACAAGGGGCTCTGTGGGAGCAGCCTGATCTTTCTTGGTTCTGCGCTTCTTCTTGGAGGGAGCGACATCAGAAGCATCACGATTTTTCCTCTTTCTAGCTTCAGCCTCGGCAGTCCTCGTCTTCTTTAGTTCTAAAGCGGTTGACCGGACCTTTGGCTTTGAGCCAGTCATGCTGCTTGGGAAGACTATGCGAGGTTCTTCCTGCCTTGAAGGTGTAGATTGGTCTGTTGATGGCTTCTTCTTCTTTGCAGCCATTCTTGGGTCGATGCCAGGACAACCAAGAGCCTTGCGCTTCTCAACCTCATTGTAGGCTTGCACACACTTGTTAGCCAGGCTCTTCATTCGCTCACGAGAACCTTTAGCTTCTTCACGCTTCTTGAGAAAGGCTTCTTTGAGCTCGTGCATCATTATCTTGAAGTTTTTTACATCTTGCACGCTGAGCTTTGCCATGTGCTTCTTGAACTGAGCTTTCTCATAGTCAATTTTGTGCTTTAGTTCAACGATGCGCTGAGCTAGAGCTAGCTCAGAAGCAATGGCGCTAGTGAAGGCGACACTGAGGCCAAGTGGAAGTTGCAGATCTTCAAAGCTGAGGTTGGGCGTGTCAAACCACTCATCAATGAAGTTATGGATGATTGCCACATCAAAGAGAGGCAAATCATTGAAGATCTCTGCTTCTTCCTTGCTCTTAATCAGTTGCTCAAGAGCGTCATCTGCAAGATCTTCATCGCTGGACAGATCAATGGCGTCGTTGCGCAGAATAGCAGCAGCAGTCAGTTCTTGGCTGGTGGGTGCAAGGGCATCTTTACTCTCGAGGGCCTGGAGATGCGTGACAAATCTTCAGACTGCACACTGTAAGACCTTTGGTGCAGGAGCAGGCTTTGAAGCTTTAGGCTTCTTCAGTTTCTTTGGCTTCGGCGGTGCAGGCGCTTCATCAAATTCAGCGTCATCTGCAAGCTCATCCACGGCTGTCCCTTGAACCATGATGTGAGTGATGAGACCTTCCAGGTTGTAGAAGGGCCCAACAAGATTGGGTTCAGCTTCGCGGGTGCCATCGGCACGGGGAGCAGAAGGACCAGGGTTGAAGTCTAGTCCCAGTGACTTTTTATTTTGCTTAGCCGAATTCTTGGCAAACTGGAAGTTGCGCTTGAACAGATTGTCGTCACGACACCATAGCAATGACGATGGGTCTGCATCTGCAGGCTGTGGTCCACGGACCATGCAGGGATAGAAGCCTTGTTCAATGGCTTCATCTCTGGACCTGGGTTGAAGATTTCTGTATAGGATGTCTCCCCATGGTCGTTTGATGGCATTCTTCTCAACATATTCCTGGGTCACAAACCTGTACTTGAACCATTGCTCGGCCCAGTATCTTCGAATCCATTGGATTCGTGTCTTGCGCTGATTGTAATCCTCTTCTGGATCTGTCTTGTACAGCTCTGAAATGTCATCAGGCAGATCTCTTGATGTTCCCCCTCGACACTGTCTGCCACCCTTCCTTGCTGATTTCTCTATAGCCATGAACTTCAAACTGAATGACTTCAACACATTCAAAGGTTTCAAAGGCTTCCGCCTGCGGGTCAAACAAGAACTGGCTTCGGGAGAATTTATATGATGCTGTAAGAATTCTGCAAATGAATGCAGACTATGAGAACCAAGGGATTCTCCCACGGACATGTACCTGTGACAGCATTAAGGTGCGAGGGAAGGGGAAGAGGTCATATGCATTCTCAGAAGATTTTGAAGATAAATCAGTTTAGAAGACATTGACCTCATAGTGCGAAGACATTCACTCATAGATAGAGAGTTGGTTCTAGATTTGTACGAATCCACGAATAAGTACAAGTGAGGAATATAACTACTTTGTGAAGCATAAGTGAACATACTAGGCATATTATGAGATGTAGTATGAAATATATCCAACTTGTGTGAACAGAAACTGCTTGTGGTAGAAAGTGATGAATCTATAGGATCAAAGGGGCTGTAAAAAGGAAGTTTTATTTACCACACGAAGAACTGTTGGACGGAGTGGGAGAGGAGGTCGAGCAGTTCGATCGTCTGTGCCCTAACTTGGCGAAGGAGGACACCTACGGCGACGGCGGAGAAGACGATGTTCGCGGCCGGCGTGAAGACGGCGTCGGTGAGGTCGCGGCAGCTAAGCGCTTCCTCGCCGGCGTCGTTGAGGGCTAGTGGTGGCGCTAGGGTTTGTGCGAGAGTGGAAGAAAGGATAATGACTGTGGTGAGGTGTGTATTTATAGGGACAGGGATGGCACAGTGTTATTACACAGGTGCCCCTAGCGATTCACATCTGAAGGGCACGTGGCTATCATGCAACATATCGGAGGTTGTTCCATGTTCCCACACATGCCTGGATTGTCGGGTGGTCGTTCCCACTTCTTTGGTTTCACGTGAAAGGATTTAGCATTGGAAACGGACTTAATGTTTGTCTCTGTATCTTCTGCTGACAAGGACGCAGAGAAGACATTCGACAGTTTCAATAGAATGCATATGATTTGGACAGATAGCGTTAGAGATAGAAAGCATAGAGAGATTAGGGTCCGATCACATTCACTTAGTTCAAAATATTCAACAAGAAGACATAGCTATAAGTGAATGCTGTAGAGGACAGAACACTAGTATGTATATATATATATATATATATATATATATATATATATATATATATATATATATATATATATATATATGAGAAAGACAATCAAATCAACATAGTGAAGATAATCATGAAGACAAGTTGAGATTGAAGCCAAACCAAATGTGAAGACATACCAAACGTAACTCCATGAGTGAAACACTTCTAACAGAAAAATTTGGTGGTGGCGTTACCCACCGTATAGGAAGTATTAGACCTAGACACAGCGCACAATTATCATGGCGCTCTGAAGTCAAATTCTACATTAATGTATTCACACTTAGAATGTAAGTCTTCATTGATTGAAGATATACTTTACTTCGTGTGTTGCACATCTAAGTCATCAACATGGACAAGTGTTAGGATGTGTGCCTGATCACAGGACATTTGAGGATTCCAAGATATTTAGCTCACACCGTAACTTGCAAAACCTCTTGTCATCCAAGGGCTTGGTGAAGATATCTGCCAATTGCTCTTCAGTGTTGACGTGTATGATATCAATATCTTCCTTCACTACATGATCTCTGAGAAAGTGATGACGAATTTCAATGTGCTTTGTCTTCGAGTGCTGAACTGGGTTGTTGGAAATCTTGATGGAGCTTTCATTGCCGCAGTAGAGTGGCACTTGCTTTAGATGAATGCCATAGTCTTTGAGTGTTTGCTTCATCCATAGAAGCTGAGCGCAGCAAGATCCAGCAGCAATGTATTCAGATTCAGCAGTGGAGAGAGATACACAGTTCTTCTTCTTTGAAGACCAACATACAAGTGATCGTCCCAGAAAATGACATGTGCCTGATGTAGACTTGCGATCCACCTTGTCACCAGCATAATCAGCATCCGAGAATCCAACCAGATCAAACTTTGAGCCCTTTGGATACCATAATCCTAATGTTGGGGTGTAAGCCAAATATCGAAGAATTCGCTTCACAGCTAAGTGATGCGATTCCTTTGGTGCCGCTTGGAATCGAGCACACATGCAAACACTAAGCATAATATCTGGCCTAGATGCACATAGATAAAGTAAAGAACCAATCATGGAGTGGTATACCTTTTGATCAAACTCTTTACCATTGTCGTCGGGACCCAGATGATGTTTGGCTGGCGTTGGCATCGTGAAGCCTTTGCAGTCTTGCATCCCAAATTTCTTCAGGCAATCTTTGAGGTACTTCTCTTGAGATATGAAGATGCCGTTGTGTTGCTGACGTATTTGAAGAACAAGGAAGAACTTCAGCTCACCCATCATGGACATCTGATATTGCTCTTGCATCATATATCCAAACTCTTCACTGTATTTCTGATTGGTGCAGCCGAAGATAATGTCATCCACATATATTTGGCACACAAACAGTTCACCATCATATGTCTTCGTGAAGAGAGTGGGGTCGAGGGAACCAGGTTTGAAGCCTTTGCTCTTCAGGAAGTCTTTGAGTGTGTCATACCAAGCCCGAGGGGCTTGTTTGAGGCCATACAGTGCCTTGTTGAGCTTGTACACCATGTCAGGATGTTTTGGATCTTCGAAGCCAAGCGGTTGTGCAACATACACTTCTTATTCAATCTTGCCATTGAGAAAAGCACTCTTCACATCCATTTGATACAGAAGAATGTTATGATGATTTGCATAGGCCAGCAGTATGCGTATGGCTTCAAGTCTAGCCACAGAAGCAAATGTTTCATCAAAGTCAATCCCTTCAACTTGAGTGTACCCTTGAGGAACGAGACGAGCTTTGTTTCTGACAACTTGACCATGCTCATCTTGCTTGTTGCGATATATCCATTTGATGCCTATTATATTGTGCTTGCGAGGATCGAGACGCTTAACCAGTTCCCATACATTATTCAGCTCAAACTGTTGAAGCTCTTCTTGCATAGCTTGAATCCATTCAGGTTCCATGAAGGCTTCTTCATCTTTTTTGGGTTCAGATATTGAGACGTATGCGAAGTGCCCACAGAAATTTTCTAGCTGTGTTGCCCTCGAACGAGTGAGTGGACCTGGTGCATTGATGCTATCAATTATTCTCTTAATCTGTACTTCATTTGCAACACGAGGATGTACAGGACGAAGATTTTGCTCTTGCTGGTCATTGTCATCGTTAGAAGGATTGTCTTCAGGCTGAGCATTGTCTTCAGTTTGATCAGGTGCGGAGATGATAAGTTCCTCTTCAGGTTGAGATTCAGATGGTATGATTTCTCCAGTTCCCATAAGTTTGATTGATTCACTGGATGGAACTTCATCTAGCACATTTGGCAGGTGCTCTCTTTGCGAGCCGTTAGTCTCATCGAACCGCACATCCACTATTTCAACCACTTTATAGTGAAAAAGGTTGAAGACTCTGTAGGAGTGCGAATCATTTCCATATCCAAGCATAAAACCTTCATGTGATTTTGGTGCAAATTTTGAAGTTTGATGTGGATCCTTGATCCAGCACCTGGCACCAAATACTCTGAAGTAACTGACATTTGGCTTCTTGTGAGTAAGGAGCTCATAGGATGTCTAGTTGAGAAGCTTGTGAAGATAAACACGGTTGATGATATGGCATGCAGTATCAATGGCTTCAGGCCAGAACTTTCTTGGAGTCTTGTATTCATCAAGCATCGTCCGGGCCATCTCAATAAGTGTTCTGTTCTTGCGTTCCACGACGCCATTCTGCTGTGGTGTGTACGGAGCTGAGAATTTATGTGTAATGCCCAAGGTATCAAGATAAGTGTCTAGACCAGTGTTCTTGAATTCAGTGCCATTGTCACTTCTGATGTGCTTGATCTTGACGCCATAGTTGTTCATGGCTCGATTGGCGAAGCGTCTGAAGACATCCTGCACTTCAGTCTTGTAGAGGATTATATGCACCCAAGTATATCTTGAATAATCATCAACAATGACAAAGCCATAGAGACAAGCAGTAGTAGTAAGAGTTGAGTAATGAGTGGGACCGAAAAGGTCCATGTGGAGCAGTTCGAAGGGTTGAGTCGTTGTCATGATTGTCTTCGAGGGATGCTTGGCCCTCATCATGTTTCCTGCTTCATAGGCACCGCATAAGTGATCCTTCTTGAACTTGACGCCCTCGATGCCTATGACATGCTTCTTCCTTGCAAGGGTGTGGAGGTTCCTCATGCTAGCATGCCCTAGCCTCCGATGCCAGAGCCAGCATTCAGAAGCTTTTGCTAGAAGACATACGGCAAGTTGTGGTCCTGCTGAGAAATCTACCACGTAAAAATCATCTTTCCGATACCCTTCAAACACTAGAGACTTGTCAGATTCCATTAGAACAAGGCAACGATATTTTCCAAACATCACAATCATGTTTAAATCACAAAGCATTGAGACAGACATTAAGTTGAAACCAAGGGATTCAACAAGCATGACTTTATCCATGTGTTGGTCCTTTGAGATTGCAACTCTACCTAGACCCAATACCTTGCTTTTACCAGTGTCAGCAAATGTGATGTGACTTTTGTCAGATGGATGTAAGGTTGAGTCCATGAGAAGGCTTCGCTTGCCAGTCATGTGATTAGTACACCCACTATCAATAATCCATTCTGAAGCAGCTGGTGTCATACCCTACAATGCAGTTAGGGGGATAGGCTTCACGAAGAGAATTGTGAAGCATAAACATTTGACTAGCAAGTGGATTATGAAAGCTTAGATCGAGGTTAGGACTGATAGGGCAAGTAGCAAGTGACTCAGGAACAAAGTACATAATAAGACCATTTGGGCATTTGATCTTGCGCCCTACAAGATATTTAAGGTCCCCAGCAATAGCCTCAGACGATTTTGGTTTTCGGCTGGAGACCTTTCCCTGCAAAAGATAGTTAAGCCTTCTTAGCCACCCACATCTTCAAGGGTGGCTTCGAAGCAATGAGTCTAAGTGCAGCATCTGAGAACTTTGGCTTTGGAGCCCTAGCAAAAAGTCTTGCAGGTGGACAATAGTACTCATAAGAATAAGCAGAATAGTTCTTGGTCTTATGAACATGGCGGTTTGATGAACCACGCTCATATTCATAGACCTGAGTATGGCTTCCATGCAAAACATTTGCGTTAGTGCGACTCAGGTGAGTCCTCTGTCTATATGAAGCCTTTGGACCATATGAAGCCTGTGGTCTGGGGTTTGTCTTCTTCACTTGTGGTGTCATGACGACATTCACAGGAAGATTCTCCAAACACCTTTTCGGCACCCAGACTATCTTCATAGGCGGCCCATTCCTGCAGTTACTACCAATATACCTGGCAAACACTTCACCATTTTGATTCTTAAACAGTTTATAGTTTACATCTAAGGATTCATCAATAACAATGGGATTAGCACAAGTGAAGCCAGATAGGGTGGATGGATCCGCTGAAGGTTCCTTTGCAGCAACCCATGTGGTTTTGGGGTACTGCTCAGGTTTCCAGTAAGAGCCATCAACATTCATTTTCCTTTCGAACCCAACACCCTTTTTCGTAGGGTTTCGGTTCAGGATCTGCCTTTTGAGGACATCACATAGTGTCTGATGCTCTTTGAGACTTTTGTACATCCCTATTTCAAGCAATGTCTTCAACCTAGCATTGTCATCAGCAATAGCAGTGGTATCCTCAGCAGAGGGGTTAGTTACCACATCAACAGTTGAAGATATTGCAATAGTAGCAGCAGTAAAACATGTAGCAACAGAAGTAGCGTTATCACGATCAAGGCATTTAAGACATGGTGGTTCAAATCCTTCCTGAGCGGGACTGATCTGTTTAGCGCGAAGTGACTCGTTTTCCTTTTGAACATCTTCATGAGCCGCTCTTAATTTCTCAAGATCTTGCTTCCTTTGAAGATAATCATAGGAAAGCTTTTCATGAGTTGTTGAGAGCGTTTCATGACGACTTTCAAGTTCCTCATACTTAACGTGAAGATTTTTTATGTCTTCAATTAAGGACTCAGATCGAGTCATTTCGGCGTCTAACAGATCATCGCTTTTGTCTAACAGTTTTTGAATATGTTCCATAGCTTTTTATTGTTCAGTTGCAATTTTAGCAAGTGTTTGTAGCTGGGTTTGGAACCACAATCACAGTCATCTTCACTAGATGTTTGATAGTGAGTAGTGCGTGTGTTTACCTTGGCACCACGTGCCATGAAGCAGTAGGTAGGAGCGGAGTAGTCCTTGTCATTTGCATCAGTGTCGGTGATGAAGTCATTGTATTCAGTGTTGAAGATGGACTTGGCAACGTATGCTATAGCCAGACTCGCAACGCCAGAATCGGACTCCTCCTCAAACTCCACCTCCGCCTCCTCAGAAGCGGACTCCTCCTCTGAATCCATTTCCTTGCCAACAAACGCACGTGCCTTGCCAGATGAGCTCCTCTTGTGTGATGAAGACATTGAGGAAGACTTGGAAGAAGACTTTGATTATTTCTTCTTCTTCTTATCGTCAGAGTCATACTCCTTGCTCTTCTTCTTCTTCTTCTTGTTCTCATTGTCCCACTGCGGACACTCAGAGATGTAGTGGCCAGGTTTCTTGCACTTTTGGCATGTTCTCTTCTTGTAGTCATGAGCAGAAGCTTCATCATTCCTTGAGCTTGATCATGAAGACTTTCTAAAGCCTTTCTTCTTGGTGAATTTTTGGAACTTCTTCACAAGCATAGCAAGCTCCTTTCCAATGTCTTCAGGATCATCAAAATTGTTGTCAGATTCTTCTTCAGATGAGGAGACAACTTTTACCTTCAAGGCACGAGTTCGCCCATAGTTGGGACCGTAGATGTCTCTTTTCTCAGAAAGCTGAAACTCGTGTGTGTTGAGCCTCTCAAGTATGTCAGACGGATCGAGTGTCTTGAAGTCAGGACGTTCTTGAATCATCTGGGCTAGGGTGTCAAACGAGCTGTCAAGTGATCTCAGGAGTGTCTTGACGACTTCATGCTTGGTGATCTCAGTGGCGCTGAGAGCTTGAAGCTCATTTGTGATGTCAATGAGTCGATCAAACGTGAGCTGGACATTCTCATTGTCATTTCTCTTGAAGCGGTTGAAGAGGTTGCGAAGGACACTGATTCTCTGATCTCTCTGGGTTGAGACGCCTTCATTGACCTTGGAGAGCCAGTCCCAGACTAGCTTAGATGTTTCCAAAGCACTCACGTGGCCATACTGTCCTTTGGTCAGATGACCACAGATGATGTTCTTGGCAGTGGAGTCCAGTTGAATGAAGTTCTTGACATCAGCAGCGGTGACACCTTCACCAGCCTTGGGAACGCCATTCTTGACGACATACCATAGGTCGACATCAATGGCTTCAAGATGCATGCGCATCTTATTCTTCCAGTAGGGATATTCAGTTCCATCAAAGACGGGGCATGCAACGGAGACTTTAATTATCCCTGCAGTCGACATAGCTAAAACTCCAGGTGGTTAAACCGAATCACACAGAACAAGGGAGTACCTTGCTCTGATACCAATTGAAAGTGCTAGTGATCGACTAGAGGGGGGTGAATAGGCGATCTTTATGAAAGTCTTCAAAACATGGAAGTTTCGAAGACAAACGATAGAAATAAACCTATTACCATGCAGCGGAAGGTAGACTACACTAGGCAAACCATAGTCAAGTATTCAATGAAGTGAAAGCACAATGACTAATAGCAGCTAGGCAGTAAAGATCAGGTAGGAAAATATTGTAAAGCCAATCAGAACAAGCAGTCACTCAGTGAAGACAAAAGATAATGCAATCATACAATGACTTCACAAGGACCAACAGTAAGTAAAGGGAAGGATGAAACCAGTGACTCATTGAAGACAATGATTTGTTGGACCAGTTCCAGTTGCTGTGACAACTGTACGTTTGGTTAGGGAGGCTGAGATTCAACTCAGAAGACCTCGTCTTCACCTTATTCCCCTTGAGCTAAGGACACCCAGTCCTCGCCCAATCACTCAGGTAAGTCTTCAAGGTAGACTTCCAAACCTTCACAGACTTCGTTCACCGGCGATCCACAATGACTCTTGGATGCTCAGAACGCGACGCCTAACCGGCTGGAGGATTCACAGTCCTCAAGTGTAATAAGTCTTTAGATCACACAGACAGGAAGACTTAAGTGATGCCTAACACTCTTTGGCTCTGGGTGTTTAGGGCTTTATCCTCGCAAGGAATTCTCTCTCAAAGGCTTTGAGGTGGGTTGCTCTCAAACGACAAAAGTCGTACTCTAACTCTTAGCAGCCAACCATTTATGGTTGTAGGGGGTGGGCTATTTATAGCCACTGGGCAACCCGACCTGGTTTGTCCAAAATGACCCTTGGTCACTAAGGAACTGAGACGTGTTCCAACGGTCAGATTTCAAACACACATGGCAACTTTACTTGGACTACAAGCAAAGCTGACTTATCCAACTCGGGACAAGATTTGCTCTCATAGAATTGACTCGAAGACATAGGATTTTGGTTAAGCATCACTTCAGTCATTCTGACTAGTTCTCTTGGACCCCACTTAACAGTACGGTGGTTCCTATGACTCAACAAGGAAAAACACAGAACGACGAAACTACTAAGTCTTCGCGCTCCATAGTCTTCACACGATGTCTTATCTTGTCATAGTCTTCAATGTGAATGTCTTCACATACCACCTTTGACTTCAATGTCTTCATACATTTTAAGGGGTCATCTCTGGTAGGAAAACCGAATCATTGAGGGACTTCTACCTGTGTTATCCTGCAATTCTCACAAACACATTAGTCACTCAACTAGGTTTGTCGTCACTACTCCAAAACCAACTAGGGGTGGCACTAGATGCACTTACACCATGCAAGAAGAATTACATCAGTTCGAGCTCAACAATGTCTGGGAACTGGTCAAATGTCTAGATCCTCGCAAGCACAATATCATCGGCACAAAGTGGATCTACCGCAACAAACAAGATGAAAATGGCCTTGTTGTGAGGAATAAGGCACGACTTGTATCTCAAGGCTACACACAGGTTGAAGGAATTGATTTTGATGAAACTTTTGCACCTGCTGCTAGACTTGAGGCTATTCGCATATTACTTGCTTATGCTAACCATCATGATATCACTCTATATCAAATGGATGTGAAAAGTGCATTCCTCAATGGTAAGCTTGAGGAAGAAGTATATGTTGCTCAACCCCCAGGTTTTGAAGATCCAAACAATCCTGACAAAGTCTTCAGACTCAACAAGGCCCTCTATGGCCTCAAGCAGGCCCCACAGGCTTGGTATGATACTTTGAAGGAACTCCTCATGAAGAAAGGCTTAAAACCCGGTTCACTCGACCCTGCTCTTCTCACTAAATCTTATGATGGTGAATTGTTTTTGTGCCAAGTATATGTTGATGATATTATCTTTGGCTGTACTGACCAACGTTATAGTGATGAATTTGCCTATATGATGAGTGAAGAATATCAAATGTCTAGTATGGGAGAGTTGAAATTTTTCTTAGGTCTTCAAATTCGTCAACAACACAATGGCATATTCATATCTCAGGAGAAATACCTCAAGGATGTACTGAGGAAGTTCGGCATGCAAGATTGCAAAGGCGTCAAAATTCCTATGCCCACAAATGGCCATCTGTGCACTGATGAAAATGGTATTGACTTCGATCATAAGGTATACTGCTCCATGATAGGTTCCTTATTATACTTATGTGCATCTAGGCCAGATATAATGCTTAGTGTTTGCATGTGTGCCCGATTTCAAGCTGCACCGAAGGAATCACACCATAAGGCCGTGAAGCATATTCTTCGATATCTAGCTCACACACCAACACTTGGATTATGGTACCCCAAGGGCTCGGCTTTTGATCTTGTTGGATATTCTGACTCTGACTATGCTAGTGATCGTGTGGATCGGAAGTCAACATCTGGTACATGTCATTTCCTCGGACGATCTTTGGTCTGTTGGTCCTTGAAGAAACAGAACTACGTATCACTATCTACTGCTGAAGCTGAGTACATTGCTGCTGGTTCTTGCTGTGCCCAATTGCTATGGATGAAGCAAACTCTCAAGGACTACGGCGTCAACATGAAGAATGTACCTCTCTTCTGTGACAATGAGAGTGCCATCAAGATTGCTCACAACCCAGTTCAGCACTCGAAGACAAAGCACATTCAGATTCGTCATCATTTTCTTCGTGATCATGTGTTGAAGGGCGACATTTCTATTGAGCATGTAAAGACTGAAGAACAGCTAGCCGATATCTTCACAAAGCCCTTGGATGAGAAGAGATTTAGCAAGTTGCGGTGTGAGCTAAATATCCTAGAATCTTCGAATGTTCTGTGAAAAGGACACTCATCCCAACACTTATGCAAAATTGATGACTTAGATGTGCAACACATGAAGAAACGTTTTACTTCAATCAATGAAGAATAACACTCTTAGTGTGAAGAAATTAATGAAGAATTTGATTCTCAGAACCGTACGATAGTTCTACGCGGTGTCTGAAATCATCATTCTTATACGGTGGGTCACGCCACCACCAAAAGTTGAAATTCCTCAAATTATTCATATTCTTCAACTTTGCATAGTCTTCACTGGTTCCGTTGTTTTTCTTCATTGGCTATATATATATATATATATATATATATATATATATATATATATATATATATATATATGAGTTTATGTCCTCTACAGCATTCACTTATTGCTATTTCTTCAAGTTGGTTTTCTGCTAAGTGAATGTGATCGGACCCTTCCCCTCTATGCTATACTCAACCCAATCTGAATCTGTTCACAAATTCTTCATGTGCGTTCTATTTGAAACTCGTTCAAAATCTTCACTGTGTCCTTGTCAGCTGAAGAAATTGAGAACGGAACTTTAAAACTAATCTTATCCAAATTTTCGGTTTTGCCGCTCAAATCGTTCTGCATCCCACGATAAATTTTAATTCACCCACGATCTTACACGATCTCCACTACACAGTACGTGGGTGACACATGTCGTGTGAAGGAGAAGGGTCAGGGGCACGTTCGTCCCAAATCTTCGGGCGAACAGTTTTTCACTGCTACTATAAATACCCCCTCATCCCTTCCTCACTTCCTTTACTCCGCTCGATCTCTCTCTCCCACTCGAGCTTCCCAAACCCTAGCGCCGCCGCTACTCCATGGTCGCCGGTGAGGAAGAGCTTCACTGCCAATCTTCACCTCCGCCGCCGCCGTAGACATCTTCCTCCGCCAAGTTAGGGCGTGGAAGATCTACAACGACGAACTCCACTATTTCACCTCACTATTCGTCGTGTTCTTCATTCAGGGTAATTAAAAGTTACTTTTACTGCCCTCTTTGATTCGAAGTTTCTCTACAAAATCTTCAAAGGTGTTTTATTCTTCAAATCTTCACACACTAAACACCTCACATGTCATCTGTTCTTGATTCGTTTCTCTAAGCATCATTTTTCTTCAAGATTCCTCAATTGTGTGGATCTTCGATCTATACAACTCTGGAACCTAAGACAAAGAACGCTTAGTGAAAATCTTCAAGACTCATCTGGTCAAATTCCTCAAACTTGTTCTTTTTGAAAAACCTTCTGAGAACGCATATGACCTCTCCAAATTCCTCGCAACTATACTCTATTCATAGGTACACATGTCCGCTACTGAATCACTAGGTTCTCATCAACTTAACTCATTTGCAGCGTTCCTCGAAGAAAAGTTGCATACTTCTTCAAAGAATTCAATTATTCAAATTCCTCAACTGAAGAAAATGGCTGACGGTAAGAAGCCACAGAAGGGAGGAAAGAGGCCTGAGGTAAATACAGCGTTTGAAATCCCTGATGACATATATGCTGGGTACTGCACACCTACTGAGGAAACCAAGAATGAGCGCAAAGTGCACATTCAGAAGATAGAGAGGAGATGGGCAAGAGAATTGAGGGAGTACAGATATGTCACTCCTAAGTATATGAAGAAATTCGCACTCAATCCTCCATGCCAAAGAGCTCCACTGGCACCTGGCCAAATTGCTAATCCCACCAGCCTCAAGCGTGGTGAGGACTATCCTAATGAATGGGCCAAGCGCCAAGCCAAGCTGGCCAAGCAAGCCAGAGAAGCAGTGATGAAATTTAATGAAGACTCTGCGGCTGCTGCTGCCTCTGCTGAGGCCTCTATCAAGCCGAGAAAATCCATGCCTAAGAAGCCTGCTCGTAAGCCAAGTGCTTCACCAACAGTGCCCTCACGGCCAAGTTCCTCAGCTGCGCCCTCACGGCTAGACTCTTCAAGGTCCTCACGACCAATCCCTCAAGCTGCTCCCTCAAAATCCTCAGCACTTCCTCCAAAGTCCTCAGCTTTTCCGACAAAGTCCTCGGCACCTGCGCATCTAGCCTCATGCCAAAGGACTACATGCATCTCCATTGCCTTTGGTGTCTCAGCAAGCTCCTCAGCTGCACCAAATTCTTCATCTGTCCCCACTCTGCTGAAGACCAAGGCCACTGCTGGACGAGGTCCACGCCCAAGTCCTCAAAAGAAGCAAGTCGCTTTCCAAGTGCCACCTGAAGAAGATGAAGCTGATGATGATGAACTTGCAGAAATCATCAGAGACAGACAAGTTAGGGCCGCTAGAGACAAAGGCACACCTGTGCCACTGCTTTTGGATCCCAAGCTGATCCTCGACTACATTGATCTCTAGCACAAGGACCCAAATACTCCTATGCCCGACTTCAAGCTGACGCCTGGTCAAAATCACATGCTGACTCATTTCATCCAAGAGGAGAAATGGAAATATGATCAGGCCAGGCAGATCGAGAAGGCCCAGTACAAAAAGGAGAAATATCTGAAGAACAACGTTGTCACTATGACAACTAATGAACTTGTAAAAATCCAATCTGAAATCAAAACCCTCAGCGATGACTTCAAAGCCTACTATGCTAATTGGCAAGGAGCCAAAGTTAGATTTGTAAAGATAACTGAACAGTTCACTTCAAATGTTTCTGCCCCAACGCAACAGGAAATTCCTCAGGCTGAAGCATCTGCTCAGCCGACTGAAGAACATGCCAGCACCGCTGATGACAATTAGGCTGCTGAAGAAAATGTGAGTTCCAGGGCTGATGACTGCATTCCAGCCACCAAAGAAATTGCCAGAGCATCCACTAGTGGTGCGCCTGAAGAAACTGAAGAAATCAGGGCAACTGCATCAGTTGTGCCTGAAGAAAATCTACCAGATTCCTCAGCTTCTCCTGCACCAACTTCAACTCCAATCCTTCCATCTGCATCAGATGTGAAGAAGACCAAGGCTGCAGAGCGTGCTGCAGTGAAGAAAAGGAAAGCATCAGCTGCTTCAGATTCTTCAGCTCCGAAGAAAATGAAGCCTATGACAAGTTCATTTGCACATCCGATTGATGCTGTTCCCATCTCAAGCAGGCCATCAAAGGACCTTGTTCCTTTTGATGAAGAATATGTGATCCCTAGCGGATCTGATGAAGAAACTCCTTCTGCTGCTTCATCTGAACCGTTGGATGAAGAAATTGAAGTGGATGCGATCCCTTCAACACCTATCATCTCCTCGCCCATGCCTCAGTTCACAGCTGAATAGGCTGGCGTTGAAGAAATGGAAGATGAAGATGTGGACATTGGCTGCTCCACACCCGTAATCAGTGATGAATTCTGGGAAAGTCAGCATCCAAACTCTCCAATGTTCACCCCTCTACAGAAAATTCCTCAGTCCCCCACACAAACTGTTCACATGGCCTCTGAAGAAAATCATCCCACTGCATCTGTCCATGAGGAAATTCCAGCCACTAGCGCTGAAGAAACTGCTGCTGCTGAACAACCAACTACGCCGACTGCCACTGAGGAAGAACCAGAAATTCCTTAGCCTGAAGAACCTGCGATTGAGATTCCTGAGGTCGTGATGCAACTCACTGACACTCCTCTGCCAAAGCCAAAGGATCCATTCTCACGCAAGCAAAAGTTCAAGGCTGATGATTTCTTCAGCGAGCACGTATTCTTCGAAGATTATAACCCATATGACTCTGCTCGCATTAGGAAGAGGCGTTTCTGGATTGCTAGTCAAGCCAATTTCTATTCCTCAGTGCTGTTCTACAAGGAGAAGATTTTCTACCATGAGCATATTCCTCACGTGGATATGGAATCTCTACCATGCTTCGCACCAGTCCTCAGTGTTCTCCACGACGCTGGACTGCTCAATTTTTGCTCTGACATCTGCGATTGGAATGAAGAACTGATTCTTCAATTCTATGCAATGCTGCACATCACCAGAAATGCTGAAGATGTGAATTCATGGGTGCTGGACTGGATGTCTGAAAACACTCACTACACTGCACCAGCTTCTGAATTGCTTCATGCTCTACCACTCAGTCCTCCACTTGAAGAAGCTCGCTGCATCTACAGTGAACCTGAGCTCACACATCATTACATGCAAGTGCTGATGAAGCCTTTCAAACCAGGTCAGGCACCACGAACAAAATTCCTCGTGAAGAAATTGTTGTACGTGCCCAGAACTGTCTATCGTATTCTTACAAGGACAATCAGTCCTATCAAAGGCCACGACTCATCTGATGAGGAAATTGTTGGTATCATGAAGAATCTGGTATTCAACATCGTTCATGGCATTCCTATCAATTATCACGATTTCTTCATGAGGACTATGGCCAATGTTGCACTGTCTCCGTTTGAGATAAAGCCTTATGCACCTTGGATCATGAGATTCCTCAGGACAAGGTCTTCACTCAACTACAAAGCTGACTTCCAGAATCATCTCAGCTACTTGCCCCCAATTGAAGTCCTCAAGCAGACATATTCCTCAGTTGATGGAAAGGGCAAGGCACCAGCTGTAATTGATGAAGGCATTCGTCCATTGGATAGTCAGTTTCGCAAAGCTGCATCTTATTCCACCAATGATGACTCAGCCACACATGACTCTGCCAATGCTCCCAAGTCCACTCCTCAAGCCGGTGATGACAGACCATGAACTTCTGCTTAGTCTTCACCAGAAGGTGGATCGAAATCACAAATGGGTTAAGCGTCAGTTTGGTTCACTTCTTCACAACATGACTGCCACACACAATGCAGTGAAGAAAAACGACTACTACCTCCATCAAGTCTTCGGTCGCACCTGGGCAATCCTGTCACATCTGTATGGTGAAGAAGATCTGAAGAACATGGGTCTTAATGAAGATTTTGACTGGTCTGCACCTCCACCGAAGAAATTCAAGAAGGTCAAGGTTCCTTCTCTGGTGGCCAGCTCATATTCTTCATCGCGCGACACTGATGAACATGAAGATTTAGACGACATGGCGGCAGGCCCTACACCAACCAACGACCCCAACAATGTTGGCACTCCTTCATCAACTTGATTATCTTCAGGGGCATTAGTCCTCAGTTTCGATCCTTTTGGTCATTTGATGACAAAGGGGGAGAAATTTGAGTTAGTCTTCAAGCGGGTCTATTTTATCGCCCATATACAACGTTTTTTTGCTAAGTTACAACTCTCGTTCTTCTGAAACTTTATTGGATCGAGTTGTAATATTAAACCCGATGGTGTTCTGATACTTTTCATGCCCTGTGCTCTGATACTCTTGATGCATGCTTATTCCTCGTTAATATTATTGCACGCATGCTGAATTTCATCAGGCGCCATATTTCATCATGCATTTCAAATTCTTCATATTATATGTTAAATGCGTGTATGAATTACAAGATATAGGGGGAGATCTCCATGATTCAACTCTTCAAGTGTCCATTGCTTCAAAAGCAAATTCCTCACTATGCACATCTTCAGGGGGAGTTCTTCTATATCTTGCAATCAAATTCCTCAATATCAGTATTTACACTTCATATATTTTTCCCCGTTGAAAACTTAACCTATATTGTCATCAATCACCAAAAAGGGGGAGAATGTAAGTGCATCTAGTGCCCCTTAGTGATTTTGGAGTATTGAAGACTTATAGGTTAAGGGACTAATGCGTGTGTGAGTGTACACAAGTCTATAAGTCTATGAGGAGTTTGATATTTACAGGAAAAGTCGACCCCTAAAAATGAATATCTTCGACTGAAGATTTTGGTATTTCTGAAGACTTACATGAAGACTTTGAAAGTGAAGAAATTGGTGTGTCCGTGAAGACTTGATATTCATGCGAGGAATATGAAGCTTGAAGACTTTCATTTTCATAGTTTTGTTTTTTCTCTTTCTTGAGTCATAGGAGACACCGTACTGTTAAAGGGGGTCGAGGAAATACAACAACAACAACAACAACAACAACAACAACAACAACAACAACAAAGCCTTTAGTCCCAAACAAGTTGGGGTAGGCTAGAGGTGAAACCCATAAGATCTCGCAACCAACTCATGGCTCTGGCACATGGATAGCAAGCTTCCATGCACCCCTGTCCATAGCTAGCTCTTTGTCGATACTCCAATCCTTCAGGTCTCTCTTAACGGACTCCTCCCATGTCAAAATCGGTCGACCCTGCCCTCTCTTGACATTCTCCGCACGCTTTAGCCGTCCGCTATGCACTGGAGCTTCTGGAGGCCTGCGCTGAATATGCCCAAACCATCTCAAACGATGTTGGACAAGCTTCTCCTCAATTGGTGCTACCCCAACTCTATCTGTATATCATCATTCCGGACTTGATCCTTCCTCGTGTGGCCACACATCCATCTCAACATACGCATCTCCGCCACACCTAACTGTTGAACATGTCGCCTTTTAGTCGGCCAACACTCCGCGCCATACAACATTGCGGGTCAAACCGCCGTCCTGTAGAACTTGCCTTTTAGCTTTTGTGGCACTCTCTTGTCACAGAGAATGCCAGAAGCTTGGCGCCGCTTCATCCATCCGGCTTTGATTCGATGGTTCACATCTTCATCAATACCCCCATCCTCCTGCAACATTGACCCCAAATACCGAAAGGTGTCCTTCCGAGGTACCATTTGGCCATCAAGGCTAACCTCCTCCTCCTCACAGCTAGTAGTACTAAAACCGCACATCATGTACTCGGTTTTAGTTCTACTAAACCTAAACCCTTTCGATTCCAAGGTTTGTCTCCATAACTCTAACTTCCTATTTACCCCCGTCCGACTATCGTCAACTAGCACCACATCATCCGCAAAGAGCATACACCATGGGATATCTCCTTGTATACCCCTTGTGACCTCATCCATCACCAATGCAAAAAGATAAGGGATCAAAGCTGACCCCTGATGCAATCCTATCTTAATCGGGAAGTCATCGGTGTCGACATCACTTGTTCGAACACTTGTCACAACATTATTGTACATGTCCTTGATGAGGGTAATGTACTTTGCTGGGACTTTGTGTTTCTCCAAGGCCCACCACATGACATTCCGCGGTATCTTATCATAGGCCTTCTCCAAGTCAATGAACACCATATGCAAGTCCTTCTTATGCTCCCTATATCTCTCCATAAGTTGTCGTACCAAGAAAATGGCTTCCATGGTCGACCTCCCAGGCATGAAACCAAACTGATTTTTGGTCACGCTTGTCATTCTTCTTAAGCGGTGCTCAATGACTCTCTCCCATAGCTTCATTGTATGGCTCATCAGCTTAATTCCACGGTAATTAGTACAACTCTGAACATCCCCCTTGTTCTTGAAGATTGGTACTAATATACTCCATCTCCATTCTTCTGGCATCTTGTTTGCCCGAAAAATGAGGTTGAAAAGCTTGGTTAGCCATACTATCGCTATGTCCCCGAGACCTTTCCACACCTCAATGGGGATACAATCAGGGCCCATCGCCTTGCCTCATTTCATCCTTTTTAAAGCCTCCTTCACCTCAGACTCCTGGATGTGCCACACAAAACGCATGCTGGTCTCATCAAAGGAGTCATTTAGTTCAATGGTAGAACTCTCATTCTCCCCATTGAACAACTTGTCGAAGTACTCCCGCCATCTATGCTTAATCTCTTCGTCCTTCACCAAGAGTTGGCCTGCTCCGTCCTTGATGCATTTGACTTGGCCAATATCCCTCGTCTTCCTCTCCCGGATCTTAGCCATCTTATAGATGTCCCTTTCACCTTCCTCCGTGCCTAACCGTTGGTAGAGGTCCTCATATGCCCGACCCCTTGCTTCACCAACAGCTCGCTTTGCGGCCTTCTTCGCCATCTTGTACTTCTCTATGTTGTCTGCACTCCTATCCAGGTATAGGCGTCTGAAGCAATCTTTCTTCTCTTTAAGCGCCTTCTGGACATCATCATTCCACCACCAGGTATCCTTATCTTTGCTTCTCCTTCCCCTGGACACTCCAAACTCCTCTGAGGCCACCTTACGAATGCAAGTCACCATCTTCATCCACACATTGTCCGCATCCCCTCCTTCCTCCCAAGGGCCCTCCTTAAATACCCTCTCCTTGAACACCTGAGCTACCTCCCCCTTGAGCTTCCACCACTTCGTTCTAGCAACCTTGGCACGCTTATCCCGCTGGACACGAATCCGAAAGCGGAAGTCAGCAACCACCAGCTTATGCTAGGGTACAACACTCTCCCCAGGTATCACCTTACAGTCTAGGCACGCACGCCTATCTTCTCTTCTCGAGAGGATGAAATCAATCTGGCTAGAGTGTTGGCCACTACTAAAAGTCACCAGATGTGATTCTCTCTTTCTAAAGAGGGTGTTAGCTACAATCATGTTGTAGGCTAGAGCAAAGCTTAAGACATCTTCTCCTTCTTGATTCCTGATGCCATAGCCAAAGCCCCCATGCGCCCCTTCAAAACCTGTGTTAGATGTACCCACGTGGCCATTGAGGTCTCCTCCTATGAAGAGCTTCTCACCAATCGGTACACTCCTAACCATGTCTTCCAAGCCTTCCCAGAACTCCCTCTTGGTGTTCTCATTGTGGCCTACTTGCGGGGCATATGCGCTGATAACATTGAGAACCAAGTCCTCAGCTACTAGCTTGACCAGGATAATCCGGTCCCCACGTCTCCTGACGTCTACCACTCCATACTTGAGGCTCTTGTTGATCAAGATGCCTACACCATTTCTGTTTGCAGCCGTCCCCGTGTACCACAGCTTGAAGCCGGTATCCTCCACCTCCTTCGCCTTCTGTCCTCTCCATTTGGTTTCTTGGACGCAAAGGATATCAACACCTCTCCTCACTGTTGCATCAACTAGCTCCCGAAGCTTCCCTGTCAGAGACCCTACATTCCAGCTACCTAAGCGAATCCTCCTAGGCTCGGCTAGCATCCTTACCCTTCGCACTCGTCGAGTCAAATGCGAAGACCCTTGCTCATTTTCCACTACATCCGGGCGCCGATGTAGCGCGCCACTAAGGATGCGACGACCCGATCCTCGCTCACTTGCCACCGTATCTGGATCAAGATACGGCGCGCCACTTGGGGGGTGACGGCCCGGCCCTTGCCCATTTCCACCACACCCGGGTTCCGATGTGGCGCGTCGCTGAGAGGGTTACGCCCCAACGAAAATCTTTTGGGTTTCATCTCCATAAGAGTGGCTGAGTTTTTACGTTGGCTCGCCAAGCCTATCACAACCCTCCTTCTTTACCCGGGCTTGGGACCGGCTATGTTGAGATAATTTCCATGTGATGCTCAACTCAAAATCCTACACCTACCAATCCCTTCGAGTGAAGCCATTGGAAATCTCATACAGTTCAGTCAATTTCTTCAGTGACAGAGACGAAGTTCTTCTGGTCTCTGAGGAATTTGTCCTGACTGAGGAGTTAGGAATTCGCCAGTGCGGATTGCCTACACAGTGAGGAACATGATAGCCCTGAGGATTTTGGTACTCAAAATTCCGACCGTTGCTGTGCTATGCGCCAGCTGTTCCAAAATATCTATCCACCTAACGGTAATATCATTGAAGGGCATTTATGTCTTATCATGCCGGGCTGCTCCCTAGGCTATAAATAGCCGCCCCCTACAACCACTAGCTGGTAGAAGCTGCTCCGAAAGAAACCGACACTTGTCAATTGAGAGCAACCCATCCTCCGAGGACTTTGAGCGAAAATCATCAAGTGAGGAAAAACCAAAAACCCAAAACCCAAACACCTACAAACCCAAGTGATTGAGCATCACTAAAGAGATTGATCCTGAGTGGATCCGACTCTTGTTACCTTTTAAGACCATGCTTCTTCAAGATGGCTAGGCGTCATGGTCTAGAGCATCCAAGAGAAATTGTGGATCGCCGGGTGACCAAGTCTGTGAAGGTTTGGAAGTCACCTGAAGACTTACCACGAGTGATTGGACGAGGTCTGTGTGACCTTAGTTCAAGGAGAATGCGGTGAGGACTGGGTACTGGGTGTCTTGGACTAAGTGTCCTTGACTGGGTGTCCTGGACTGTGTGTCCTCGAGTTTAAATACTCAGCCGCTCCAACCAGACGTACCACTGAGACAGCAGTTGGAACTGGTCTACCAAATCATTGTCTTCACCGAGCTTACTGGTTCTATTTCCTCAACTCTTTCATTTCCTCATAACTGTGTTGTATGTTTGTTCATATCTGTGTTAGAAGACCTTGACTGAAGACTTTCTCAATTTCCTCAGTTCAATTTCTTCAATCTGTTTGTCTTCATCTTGTGTTATCCTATGATTACGCTTCCTGTACTCTGTGCCTGTCTTCATTTCATCATGATGACTATGCTTGTATTCTGTTATGTTTACCTTTGAGTACTTATTCCGCTGCTTGTAGTTCTTCGCTAAGGAATTTCCTCACCGGCAAATTCCTCAGTGAAGAATTTCATAAAAATCGCCTATTCACCCCCCTCTAGTCGATATAACGCACTTTCAGGCGGCGCGATCTCATCCGGTCCGGGACGGACATGTCCGGCGGGCGAGAGGGGAATTTTAAGGGTTTGCACCGCGAAATCGGGGGAGGAGGACTAATTTATAGGTAGAGGGAGCTAGGTGAGTCCAAATGAGGTGCGGTTTTCGGTCACACGATCGTGATCGAACGACCGAGATGATGGAGGGGGTTTTGGTGGGTTTCGGGCCACTTTGGAAGGGTGTTGGGCTGCAACACGCACGAGGCCTTTTCGGTCCCTCGGTTAACCGTTGGGTATCAAACGAAGTCCAAATGGTACGAAACTTGACAGGCGGTCTACCGGTAGTAAACCAAGGCCGCATGACAAGTCTCGGTCCAATCCAAAAACGTTTAACACCCGCACACGAAAAGAGGTAAAAGGGGACACCGGGAGACATAGGAGCGCCGGATTGCAAAACGGACAACGGGGAAAATGCTTGGATGCATGAGACGAACATGTATGAAAATGAAATGCACATGATGACATGATATGCAATGCATGACACGCAATCAATGACAAGGCAACAACAGCGAATAACTGGAGGACACCTAGCACATCGGTCTCGGCGTGTTACAACACGCCACCACTACGAGAGGATCTCATCCCGAGATCTAGAATGGCACCGGAGGGAAAAACGGAAGAGAAAGAGAAGAGGTAAAACTAAGTTGCTTCTTTGACAAATGAGTGAGACCAAAGAACCTTCAGAAGGTTAAGCCATTTTGAGAGAAGAATACAACGGAGATGAACGAAGTTGAAAGCACTCCGTTAAAGAAGAGGAAAAGAAAGAATCGATTCGGACATCACTCCGATAGAAAAGAGATGCCAGGCTTGATAAGGCAAAAAGAACTTTAGAAAAAAGGCACAACACTCCGGTTAAAAGTATAAGCATGAAAAGAACAAGGTCCTGACAAGAACAAGAAGAAGGGTTGAAGAGAGCAACAACACAATGCCTCCGAAACGAAAGGATAGAAGATAGATAATTGAAATAAAAGAATGGAGACGAAAATGCCATCTTATGCCACAAAAGAGCTTGAGAAGGCATCCTTAGGAGACGGGTCGAGCGAAGTTGTTGGAACACCAACAACGAAAAGAATACGCTTGATATGGTCTTATGGAATACATCTCAAATTATGAAGTGACAACCTGCCACTCACAGGAAAAGAATTGGATTGATATGAACAAAGAGACGAGAAAGTATATCGCACCGGAAAGGATAAATGAAGAACTTGGATCATTTATAAGCACCATAATAGCACCCATCCTTAGGGAAGGCTTAAGGTGAAATATAACCCAAGATAACTCCAAGGAAGAGATTGATGGATTTTAATATCCCATTCTTGACCACATGTGAATCATGAAACATGAACTCAAATTATCAAGAATGATATAATACCACCTCTATTGATACGGAAGGAAGAATTGCACTCCGGATTGCAAGATGAAGAATACTTGAGCTCCTTAGAAAAGAATCTCGATGACAACTTCGAGAAGGAAATAAATCCTTGATGCACCAACATGTAGAACCTTCATGAAGAACTCCGGTAACAAAAGGATAACGAAAAGAAAGAGAAGTTGAAAACGGAAGGTGAAACCTTGCGATGATTGGATGAAGCTCTGCGATGAGATAAGTTGAAACTTGGAACTCCGTAAAAGAAAAGATGAACCAAGTGAAACCGAGAATTTGATGAGCCTCCGTAATAAATAATTGAATATACTCGATGAAACAAGAATGAGAATTACATTATGCTTATCCTTCACCAATTAAATTGATGACAAGCAACGGATTTTGCATACTACTTATTCTCGTAGAAAGGATTAAGATAGATATTGCGCAAACTTGAGGAAGGTCTTCAACGAACCACCGGTAGAATTGAAAATGAACGAAGTAAAGATAAAGAAACACCGGGAAGAATTATAAAAATAATGAAGATACTTGAGATAATATAGATCCATGAGAACGAAGAAATCACGAACTGATTAGAGAATATTTGAACGATGCACCGGTAAGATTTGGGGAACGAGAGCTGAAAGCTGAGAACGAACAAGTCTTCTGAAATGATGGGCTCCGGATAATCAAACTGAAAATACCCTTGAATATCTCCTGATGGGTGAAAAGGATTCTCACAATCGAAAATAATTATGAGAGGATGGCAACAAGCTAGCACCATGAATCCTGAAGAGAATGGAGCAAGATTAAAGAGAAACTCTTCTTCGGTCTTCACATATCTGAGAATGACGATGAGAAACACCACCAAATTGTTGAGATACTCCGGGATGAAAAATGGAAAGGTTGAACCAACGATGAAAGAATTTGAAAGATCTTGGAGAAAAGCACTAGACTGATGATAAGTCATTCTTACATCAAACTTCAAAAAGAAATTTGAGGATAGCTCCGGGAAAATAAGAAGAGTCAGGTAAGGTCCTAGGAAAAGACATGTGGGTTAGGGCCCACTCAAAAGATACACCGTTGAACGATTTGAAGGAGAGATTGCACCGGTTGATTAAATGGCTTGAATGAGGTAACAAACTCGAAAGATCTTGAGTGAATGAGAATAAACACTAGCATCTTCTGAGATATCTCCAGCACTCTGGAACAAATGAATAGCGAGAGGTGACTGATTAAGAATTGCATCGACATGAGAAAGCATTGAAATGAGGAAAGGGTATGATCAACACCAAAAGCTTGAATTGAATCCACCGAAGAAGAAAAAGAATGAAGAATGATGAACTTCAAGCTCCGTTAGGATCTTCATGAGAGCCGCCGGGTAAGAATATTGACGGAAAAGAATGGAGAGGCTTCATAACCAATAAGATGGATACTTGATTAAAAATTCTGAGTCCTCGAAGAAAAAGGGAGGGTGGGCGGGAAAACAAAGGCAACTTGGAGACGAATGAAGCAAACACCGTTGAGAAGACTTGAGTTGATCTTGTGGATGTTGAAATGATCGGATCCACTTGAAGAGAAACACGCCAGTTGAAACAGATTGACATGACAATCTCGATGATCATGAAGGATTAGTATTCCCATAGAAATATGAGAACACCGTTTGGAGAAGGTATGGAATCAACATTTGACTCCGAAGCAACTCGAATACCACAACTCAAAACAAAACAACGGATTGGCTTGCAGAATAAGCCGGAACAAACATATGATAGAGATTTCGTCCGAAGTTTTCGTGGTGGGGCCTACACGGGCTCGATCGTACAACACCATCATGTACAAGGCAGTGCACATGACATACGAAGCGTCCCCGAGTCGGCATAGCCAAGGACTCTTTAAGACACAACGAGACCACTGTAAAACCAACCGTGGATAGGCGGACCACTAGACGTCGAACCCAACTTCATATAATACATCTGTCAGAAAGATATCCTAAGAGCTACTTGAATTCCCACTTATAAACTCCCGAAACTTTCCGGTTATGCAATCAGGTGTTGGGGATACAGGGGAAGCATAATATCTCACCCAAACTAGCAAATCTTACATCTAGTTGTATCCATCCTTCAACACATAACCAAGAAACCTTCGGAAATCGCTTACCTCAACCTTCGAAAAGCATCCGTTATACAAGTTATGGCAATTCTCCCGAACTCCCGCCCCAGTACTGGGTAGCATCGAGGTTATCTCACCAACAACTTCATAAAAGAGATTTTCGATGTCGGCGAAACTCAGGTATTCCAGAATCTCAACGATAAAATTGTGACGACAACACCTCGAAGCTCAACTCCCCGGGACACTGCCACAACCCCTAAATGTCAGGAGGCACCAAGAACAATTTTCTCGTCACAAAACCATCGGAACGATTCCAAGATACCCGCATGATCCTAAATTTTTTTGTGAAATTTGAGAAGAGAAGAGTCAAAACTCTATGTCAGGATGCCTCACCAGAGCGACGAAGGGACTGAGGAGTAAAAGAAGTCCTACTCTCCGATATATAATTCCTAAATGACTCAAAACATTTTTCTAGACTCAACAACGCCAGCGATTCGATCAAGCAGGGGGGCTCCTAAGTCGGGGAAGGCTCTGATACCAACTTGTAACGCCCTCGATGTGGCTATATCTCCCATGTGTCGAAGCACGACTTAGAGGCATAACCGCATTGAAAGCAATGTCGCAAGTGAGGTAATCTTCACACAACCCATGTAATACATAAGGGAAAGAGATACATAGTTGGCTTACAATCGCCACTTCACACAATACAAGAATAAAACATTACATCATCCAGATACAATCAAGGTTCGACTACGGAACCAAAATAAAAGAAGACTACCCCAATGCTACACAGATCCCCGATCGACCCCAACTGGGCTCCATTACCGATCAACTAGAATGAAACAACACAAAGGACAAGATCTTCATCGAGCTCCTCCTTGAGCTTGGTTGCGTCACTTGTACGGTACCATCGCACCTGCAAACTGGTTTTGGAAGTATCTATGAGTGACGGGGACTCAGCAATCTCACACCCTCGCGATCAAGACTATTTAAGCTCATGGGAAAGGTAAAGGTATGATGTGGAGCTGTAGCAAGTGACTAGCATATATGGTGGCTAACCTATTCGCAAAAGAGAGCGAGAAGAGAAGGCAAAAGCACGGTCGATGAACTATGATCAAGAAGTGATCCTAGAACAACCTACGTCAAGCATAACTCCAACACCGTGTTCATTTCCCGGACTCGGCCGAGAAGAGACCATCACGGTTACATACGTGGTTGATGTATTTTAATTAAGGATTAACTTCAGGTTTTCTACAACCGGACATTAACAAATTCCCATATGCCCATAACCGCGGGCATGGCTTTCGAAAGTTCAAATCCCTGCAGGGGTGTCCCAACTTAGCCCATCACAAGCTCTCACGGTCAACGAAGGATATTCCTTCTAGTGGGAAGACTCGATCAGGCTCGGAATCCCGGTTACAAGACATTTCGACAATGGTAAAACAAGACCAGCAAAGCCACCCAGATGTGCCGAAAAATCCCGATAGGAGCTGCACATATCTCGTTCTCAGGGCACACCGGATGAGCCATACGTCGGGTAAGCCAACCCAGAGTTGCCCCTAGTAGCCTCGGATATCGCTCAGTTTGGACCAACACTTAGAGAAGCACTGGCCGGGAGGGGGGAGGGGGTTTAAAATAAAGATGACCCTTGAGCCGGCCGACTCAAGGGAAAGAAAAAAGGCTAGGTGGCAAATGGTAGAACAAATGTTGGGCCTTGCTGGAGGAGTTTTATTCAAGGTGAGGTGTCAAGGGGTTCCCATTATAACCCAACCGCGTAAGGAACGCAAAATCCGGGAACATAACACCGATATGATGAAAACTAGGGCGGCAAGAGTGGAACAAAACACCAGGCATAAGGCCGAGCCTTCCACCCATTACCAAGTATATAGATGCATTAATTAAATAAGAGATATTTTGATATCCCAACAAATATATCCATGTTCCAACAAGGAACAAACTCCAATCTTCACCTGCAACTAACAACGCTATAAGAGGGGCTAAGCAAAGCGGTAACATTGCCAAACAACGGTTTGCTAGGACAAGGTGGGTTAGAGGCTTGGTTCAACAATATGGGAGGCATGATAAGCAAGTGGTAGGTATCGCAGCATAGGCATAGCAAAAGAGCGAGCAACTAGCAAGCAAAGATAGAAGTGATTTCGAGGGTATGGTCATCTTGCCTGAAATCCCGCAAGGAAGAAGAACGAGTCCATGAAGAAGACAAACGGACGTAGTCGAACGGGTCCTCACAAATGCAACATTATCGGAACCAACCCGAAGAAGCAAACACCGGAAAGAAGCACACAACATAGTAAACAACCAACACATGAACATGGTATGATATGCGGGATGCGGTATGCGGTGCATATGCATGATTTGGAAAGAAATGATTGAACCTGACCTCAACTTGGAAATCCAAGAGTGCCACTGGAAAGGTGAGGTGATTTCAGTTGAAATCGATATAAAGATCGCCGGAATCCGATGCACGCTTTGGAAATGGCAAACAAAACAAATATGGCACCGGTCTGCGATAATCAGCAAGTAGCCATCTAAATGCATCAAGTTAAATATGCTACAGTACTCAAACATGACAACAAAAAACATGGCAGGGATCCACTCAAGAAGCTTAACAAAAGATGAACACTGAGCTACGTCTAATTCACTCAATAACAGGTTCAAACAAACATGGCAAAAGTGCAAATGATAACAGGTTTCAGACTTAGTGAAATTAACACAAGTCTGGAATTTATCATCAGGAAGCATACTTTAGAGCATGAAAACTACAAGCTACAGGAACTTAACATGGCAAAGCAAGGCATGGCATGAAGATACCAAAAGCACTTAACAAAAGTCCCTTAGTGACCTTGAGCCAAAAGGGATCAGAAAATACAATTGCAAGCATGTGCACATAGCAAAAACATAAACAGATTCAGACTTGGTGAAAAACTGGAGCATGGCAAAACAGTTAACAAGTAGGCATGTTTACGAGCTCAATGCACTCACTACAGAGCATGGCATGACAAACTAATAATACACCCATCAAGAAGACATGGCATAGAAGCTAGAAATGGCAAGAACACCAACATAGCATGCACAGATCAACAACAACAACCTTGGCAAAATCGCTAAACATGTCAACAATCTGCCAGGAACATTTTATAGCAAAAGTAGAGCTCGATTGACTCACGCTAGGTTGCTCCATAAATGCAAAAAAAGACATGGATGGAGAGAGCACCACAATGTTAACAAAACATCCTTACTGATCATCCTCAAAAGAGGCACGGATCACTAGGAAACAACATGAACATGTGGCATAACAACAAAATCAGGACAAGGACTTAGTGAAATTCTAAGTCCCTGAAATCAGCATCATCGAGTAAGCTACTTTGCATTCTTGTGCTAGTCACCACAAAGATCACAAAAATACAGGCAAGCACCACTGTAAAGATGGCATGGCATATAACAAAGCACATGTAGAGCTCAGGATCATAGCATGCACACATTAATCATCGCAAAAATGGCAAAAGTTTATTTGCTGAAACAGATCTGACAAATTCATCACATAGCCCTCTTCCAACAGCATTTCGGGCATCAAGATGAGCTCCAATGAAAATGATGCATTGAGATGAAATGATGTACTCATCGAGACGAACATTTTGATATGCTACACGCGCAAAACGGAGCTACGGATGTAAAGTTATGATGCGTTGAAAAATGCAAAAAGATTAGGGTTAGAGGAGAAAAGGTCAACCGGGAGCGGAAATCCAGAACTGAGATCCAGGGCACGCGGATCGAGACGGCGGTGGATCTCGCCGGAACAGTGGCTGTCGGCGCCTTGAGTTCGCCAGAGAAGAGAGGCCTGCGAGGGGGAGGTGCGCCGGCGACGAGGGGGGCCGGATGGCGGGTCGGCGGCGAGGAGGCGCAGCGGCGTTGGGGCGGCGTGCGGTGGAGGCGGCGGCCGGTGGCAAAGCGGCGACGAGGAGGCGCATGGCGGCGGCGGCGCGCGAGCAGAGCGCGGCGGCGATGAGCAAGGCGGGGCGGCGACGATGCGATCGGCGGCGGTGAAGGAGCTGGGCGGCGCGACGTGGGTGGTGGCGTGAGGCGCGGTCGGGCCCGGGTCGGCCCGGAGCGGGTCGACCGTGGGCCGGGCGGGCCGCGGTGGTGGAACGGTGGCGGTGGGTGACGTGGCGGACGCGGATTCGTCTGGGGCGGCGGCGCGATCTCGTCTGGTCCGGGACGGACATGTCCGGCGGGCGAGAGGGGAATTTTTAGGGTTTGCACCGCGAAATCGGGGGAGGAGGACTAATTTATAGGTAGAGGGAGCTAGGAGAGTCCAAATGAGGTGCGATTTTCGGCCACGCAATCGTGATTGAACGACCGAGATGATGGAGGTGGGTTTGGTGGGTTTTGGGCCACTTTGGAAGGGTGTTGGGCTGCAACACGCACGAGGCCTTTTCGGTCCCTCGGTTAACCGTTGGAGTGTCAAACGAAGTCCAAATGGTACGAAACTTGACAGGTGGTCTACCGTAGTAAACCAAGACCGCATGACAAGTCTTGGTCCAATCCGAAAACATTTGACACCCGCACATGAAAAGAGGTAAAAGGGGACACCGGGAGACGTAGGAGCGCCGGATTACAAAACGGACAACGTGGAAAATGCTCGGATGCATGAGACGAACATGTATGCAAATGAAATGCACATGATGACATGATATGCAATGCATGACATGCAAGCAATGACAAGGCAACAACAGCGAATAACTGGAGGACACCTTGCACATCGGTCTCGGGGTGTTACACCGGCCCAGCTAAAGGCCCACAAGATTCTGCAGACCATAATGGGCCCGCCCAGCTAAAGGCCCAAGATTCTCTGTCAAATCAGCCCATCAACGGCCTGTCCTAAACTTGTCATCAACGCGGTGCATGGTCACTTCTGGCCCGTTTACAGTCCGCTAGGTAATTGGGCCGATTTACGGCCCGGTGTATTTCCGGCCTGTTAAAGGTGCGGCTTCATTTGGGCCCATTTACCGGCCATTAGAACTTTCGGCCCATAAACGACCGTGAAGGATTTGGGTCATATTCGGCCATGTGTGACATTCGGCCTATTAGAGGCCCACTATACCTTTGGGCCACTTTTGGCCTGTTGTCATTTTCGGCCTGTTAACGCCGGACGTAAACCATGGGCCATATGTGTCCCAACGTCATATTGGGCCCATTAACAGCCCATATAAAAATGACGATAATCTGGCCCGACCGAAGTTCCGGCCTGTTAAAGGCCCGTGTATTAGGTCGGCACATTTACGGCCCGTCCGAATTTCGGCCTGTCAAAGATCCGCATCGTAAATGGGCCACCATTTCGGCCTGCTAAGTCCAGTGGGTTATTTGGCACAATCAGGGCCCAATCTCACTTTCGGTCTATTAAAGGCCCATGTTTTTTATGGGCTCGAGATATTTACACCTATAAACGGCCTATTTTATTGAGGGCCGAAATTATGTTTAGGCCTGTTAAAGGCCCACTATGGGCACAGGCCTACCAGAAAAATATGAAAGCTTATGTTGATTTTGGCCCAGATATTTTTAGTGGGTGTCGGTGTCAAAACTGGCGGATCTTGGGTAGGGGGTCCCGAACTGTGCGTCTAAGGCGGATGGTAACAGGAGGCAGGGGACACGATGTTTTACCCAGGTTCGGGCCCTCTTGATGGAGGTAAAACCCTACGTCCTGCTTGATTATTCTTGATAGTATGAGTAGTACAAGAGTTGATCTACAACGAGATCGAAGAGGCTAAACCCTAGAAGCTAGCCTATGGTATATGATTGTATGTTGTTCTACGAACTAAAACCCTCCGGTTTATATAGACACCAGAGGGGGCTAGGGTTAAACAAGGTCAGTTACAAAGGAGGAGATATACATATCCGTATTGCCTAGCTTGCCTTCCACGCCAAGTAGAGTCCCATCCGGACACGGGACGAAGTCATCAATCTTGTATCTTCATAGTCCAATAGTCCGGCCAAAGGATATAATTTGGCTGTCCGGATACCCCCTAATCCAGGACTAAGGCACGCAGTCTTGTCTTCGGCATTGCAAGGCGGGTTCTTCTCCATATTTAAAACGTTTGTAAAGCAGTGGCCGACCCCATAAATGTTTGGACCTCTTGGCTTCTATACCCAAGAAGGGCTATTTTCCATGCGTCGAATGAATACGAGGCGCCAGGGAGTTTTTACACTCGCCCCCCTAGCCAGATAAATAAATTGTCTATTAAAAGGACAGGGATTCTCATATCCGATCCACACAATCCTCCCCCAGCGAGAATCCATCAGAGTGTGCTTCGGAAAGATCCATTCCAGCATGGCCGACCTCCGCAGCTCCTCCTCCCGCCCCCGTAGCCCTAAGCCCGATTATTGGGAGAGGTGCTCCATCCCACACAGTCGATTAATTGAACTACAGACTAAGGGAATCCTCCCTCCAGCATACATGGTGCCCGTTAGAGCCGGGCTTGCCACCTACAATGCCGGGGAGCAAGCAGAGAGCTTCCCTAGTCCCTCTACGAGGGAGCGGGTCTGCCTTGTTCCTTATTTATTAAGGGGACTCGGATTTCCAATTCATCCGTTCCTTCGAGGGCTCCTGGAGTTCTACGGCCTCTAATTACACAATTTCACCCCTGCCTCCATTCTACACATCACCGGCTATGTTGCTCTCTGCGAGTTGTTCCTGGGCTGCGAGGCTCACTTCGAGCTGTGGAAAAGGCTATTTTGCCTCGTCCCTCGCACACAGAGGGGGTCACTTTATCAAGTGGGCGGAGCCGAAATATGGCGCACCGCCGGTACCGGATACCTATCGGTACCCCGAAGAAGTCGTCCGAAGACTGGCCTTCGGAATGGTTTATATGGAGGACGTTCCCCTTCCGGACCCTGTTCGGCGTGGTCTTCCTGAGTTCATCAATGCCCCTCTGAAGAAACACTGAAGTTAGCACCCACGGAGCCCCCAGGTGGAAGACAATGGAGAAGTCCTCTATCTGATGAACCAGATTAAAGCACTGGCTCAATCAGGATTGACAGTAATCGAAGTCATGTCGATTTGGATAATGCGGGGAGTGCAACCACTTCAATATCATGGGCACCCCTTGTGGTGTTTTAACGAGGCGGATGATGCCATCCGCTGCGGGCATAAGGGTCCGGACAATGCTGCCGCTTTAGCAAAAATTCTGTCCGAATTGTTCAAGGGAGAGGAAGAGGAGTTCATCCACATCAAGCCACGGGATGGATTCCTCCAAGCTGGGTAAGTTATATCTCCTTACTCCTATTTTTCCCGCATTCTTTGTCGTAAATATTCACCTTGCCACTTTGCAGCAGGAACTGCGAAAAGCCATAAAGGAGGTCAGCAACCCTTCTCCACAACCAGAGGACCCTGACCGAGCCCTCGACTCCGGACTCGAAGAAGATCCGATTATATTCGTGGAGCTGATAGACCGGTCGTTCTATCAGTTAAGCTGCGATGATTGCATGGTGGCCATCACAGCCGACTATCCCGGACTGCTTCCTACATCGCACGTAAGAAAACCAAAAGATCCCAACTCCAAAAACTAGGATCCCCTGTTAGACACTTCACCTACCATATGCATATGGCGTTTTTACAGGGAAGGCATTCGGGACGCCCTGCCAAACCCGCAGCAACTCGCCAACAAGAGGCACCGAGGCTGGGCAGGCCAAAAGGAAGGCGGTCAGGACGGAGACGCCGGCGCAAAGGTATAATAGAAACCCCGCTCCATGGTTGTCGTCTTTCTCGAAATGTAACGACGCCCGTGTTTCTTTAACATAAAAAAATGCTCGCCAGAATATGTCCGGTGAGGCTGCCGATCATGCTTCCACCAGTCGGGCTCCAGGGCCGGACATAGAGGCGGAAGCCGATATGGGGCGGACGCCGGATACTCCCCCTACAGAGGATGCAGATAGACTATCCACTACAAGTTCAGAAGTGGAGAGCGCCATGAATCATAGGCATCGCCAGGCCGTACTCCGTGACGCGTGCTTCTCACCAAAGGCATTTGATGCCTTCAATTCTGGGGATGCATACCTCCGTGCTGCTCAAAATGGTTTAGCCAGAGCCACAGATCAGTATGTAAGGGATGTACGGCTAAGAAAATCTGACGATTATATGTATCAGTAGCCCCTGAGACTTGAAACAGCTAGCAGAACTGATTTAAGGATCATCTATTGTGCAGGTTCTTACAGAGAAGAATACTAGGCTGTCATAGGAGCTGGAGGAATGCAAGATCCAACTGCCGGCCGCTGTTGCCGCATTGAAGGAACCGAAAAAGTCCCTCGCTGGTAACATTTACTTTAAAGAATGATGGTTGCCATATAGTGTGCGGCGTGGCTGCAGATCTAACAATAGATGTTGCAGATGAATCCGGAGAAAATCCGGAGGACCAGCATGTCGTGCGACAGCTAGAGGCTGGCAAACGCGTGCTGACTGAGGTTAGGCGGGAGAAAAACAATCTCCAAGATGCCAATATCAAGCTGAGCATGGAACTAAAACACGTTCGAGCCCAGCTTGCAGACTCTGAGAAGGAGAATAAGCGGCTTCGACGCGGCATTTTCAGTAAGCGCTTGAACGAATCCTTTTGAGGGAGTTCGTCGAAGAAGCCGACTAACAGCGTTATGTCTGTAGGCATGCTGACGGGTCATCCTACGAAGGAAATGCCCGAGTCTGCGGGTGATCTTCTATCCGAGCTCTCACATCTGCACGAACAAGTTCGGCAGGTGATGCAAGGTGTTGCCCAAGCCTTGTGGCCATCCGTCTCCCTGCCAGAAGGCGTTGCAGAGCTTACGGAGAAGCTCAAGGGAGCGCGGTGGCGCTTCCGATTATGGAAGATATCGGCCTGCCGTCAAGGTGCCAGAGAAGCCTGGGTCATGGTGAAGACGCGGTATACCAAGGCTGACCCAAATCACATGGCCGAGGTCGGACCTGTGGGGCCCGACGGAAAAGAGATCCCCGTTAGCTTAGTTTATGGGCAAGTAGAATTAGCCGCAAAGTATTCCCAACAGGATTGTAGGCTAGACCGCCTGTTGGATGGTACAGAAGAGGAATTTAGTCAGTCTGCATGACTATGTAATTAAAGTGACATGTATAATGCCTCCTAGCCGGATTGTAGATCATTTGTCTTGTCCGACCTTTTCGCTTCAACCTCGGGACCCGATAGTTCGGAGTGTATCCGAATACCCGCTCAGTTATATAAGAACCAGGGTTTGCATGGGGACCAGGCGTAGGGGTCATTAGAGCTTGAATGGACAAGTGCCAAACTAGTTATGTTATATTACATGGGTAGTAAGAAACATCTTCTAGGGAGAATAGTTCCGTTAAGGGTTCCTTTCCCTGGGTACGCATGCCCTAAGGTGCATGTCCGGACTGCGATGAGAAACGCAGGAAAAAACATCTGGGGGCAGATATGGAAAATAAATAAAAATCATCTTTTGTTCACCGACCGAATATTCCCTTAAGAACGCTAGCTTTCGGCTTCACCCAGTCTGAGGTACACATCCGGCTGACCCGGCAGTAAAAATCGCAGAGGTGCTCCCCTTATGCCCTAGCCGAATTAACGGGAACGTAGGGCATAAATACAAGAGCCAGGCAACCTAGCTTGGTCAAAACTTAAGTCATATCGATGCATATAATGGCAAAAAAGGTACATGCAGAAGTGTAACACATGTGCGGGGCACGAGGCCCAGATAAATAATTAAGCTTCTGTGAAAGAAGCCCCCAGGAATGATGAGCGCGGCTAGCGCATCTATAATGTGCAAGCAAGTCACAAGTTGGCCTTTGAAGGCCTAGAGAAGGAATAAAAGAAAGAGAGAAAGAAAAACAAGGCAGATAATGTATATACAAAAAATGGACAGAGGAAGGTGACGAACATAGAGTCCGGCGCTAGGCGTAGAATCTTTGGAGCCTGGCCGCGTTCCATGGGTTCGGTTCGAGTCGATTATTCGATGCATCCCACAGACGGTACGCTCCATCGGTCAGAACTTGGTCAATAATGAAGGGACCTTCCCATTTGGGCTCGAGCTTGTTCTTTTTCTTATCCGGCAGGCATAGAACTAATTCTCCAACGTTATAAGTTTTGGCCCGTACTTCTCTGCTTTGGTATCTGTGAGCCTATTGCTGATAAAATGCGGAACGGGCTTTTGCCACATCGCGCTCCTCCTCGAGGGTGTCCAGACTGTCCCGTCGATCGAGCTCGGCTTCTCTTTCTTCGTACATGCACAGTCGAGGTGAGTCATGATTTATGTCACAGGGCAAGACTGCCTCTGCGTGGTACACCATAAAGAAGGGTGTATATCCGGTACTACGGTTCGGCGTGGTCCGCAGCCCCCAGAGTACGGAGTCGAGCTCCTCTACCCAGTGCATGTTAGACTCCGTTAAGGACCACACTAGCCTGGGTTTAATGCCGCTCATTAAGACCGTTTGCCTACTCAACTTGGCCATTGGTTTGTGGGTGATAGACTGAAGCATAATCGAGCTTGATGCCCATTTTGCTGCACCATATTTTTACCTCATCGGCCGTGAAGTTCGTGCTGTTGTTAGTGATGATGATGTGGGGGACGCCATAATAGTGTACGACCCCCGGTATGAAGTCTATCACCGGTCCGGATTCGACTGTTTTGACAGGTTTGGATTCTATCCATTTGGTGAATTTATCTACCATGACCAGTAAGTATTTTTTCTTGTGGGTTCCCCGTTTAAGGGGTCCAACCATGTCAAGCCCCCATACCACGAAGGGCCACGTAATGGGGATGGTTTGGAGGGCGGTGGGTGGCATGTGGCTTTGATTTGCAAAAAGCTGGCAACCGGCGTAGCGTTGGACCAAGTCCTGTGCGTCTGCCTGGGCCATCGACCAATAGAATCATGTACGGAAGGCCTTGCTTACAAGAGCCCGAGCTGCGGCGTGGTGACCGCCGAGTCCGGCATGAATTTCTGCCAAAAGGTTCCGCCCTTCCTCTTCGGAGATGCACCTTTGAAGGACTCCAGTAGTGCTTTTTTATACAGTTCTCCCTCATGGACCCTGTAAGCCTTAGATCGCCGCACTATGCAGCGTGCCTCATTTTGGTCCTCCGGAAGTTTCTGCCTAGTTAGGTAGGCCAGGAATGGTTCTGTCCACGGGGCTATGATGGCCATTATTACGTGGGCTGAAGGTGTTGTTTCGGTGGCAGAGCCTCTGATTATGTCAGAGTGTTCGGTATCGAGTGTTGTGGCCAGGTCCGGACTAATATTGCCGGTGTACCCCTCCCATACCACAGATGGCTTAAACAACCTCTCTAAGAAGATATTGGGGGACCGCATCGCGTTTTGCGGTGATGCGGGCGAGGACATCCGCCGCCTGATTGTTTTCCCGAGCCACATGGTGAAATTCGAGCCCCTCGAACCGAGCTGACATCTTTAGGACGGCGTTACGATAGGCCGCCATCTTCGGATCCTAGGCATCAAAGTCTCCATTTATTTGGGATATTGTGAGGTTCGAATCCCCACGCACCTCCAGGCCCCAGTCCAGCTAGCATTTTGGAGCCGTCGAAGTGCATAATCCAATTGGAGTATGCGCCGTACTCTTTAGGGAGTTCGGCTTCCGTCCATTCGGCGACAAAGTCGGCCAATACTTGCGATTTAATGGCTCGCCGAGGTTAGTATGTTATGTCAAACGGGAGGAGCTCGATGGCCCATTTGGCAATCCGGCCCATGGCATCGCGGTTGTTTATAATATCATTGAGTGGCACCTCCGAGGCTACTATAATCGAACACTCTAGAAAGTAGTGTCGCAGTTTCCGGGATGCCATGAATACCGCATGGAGTGATTTGCATGGAGTGAGGACGGTGGATACATAATATACCAGCTTTTTAAGAGGGAATTTATGTCCGTCTGCTTCTTGTTCGATGATGAGCTCTATGCTTACAACTTGATGGGTTGCCGTAATGTATAATAGCATTGGTTCGCCGATGTATGGCGCGGCCAGGATGGGGTTGGTTGCCAGTATGGCTTTTATTTCTTCCAATCCGGCTGTGGCAGCGTCCGTCCAACCGAAGTGTTCGGTGCGCCGAAGGAGGCGATAAAGAGGTAATGCCTTTTCTCCTAAGCGGGAGATAAAGCGGCTTAGAGCTGCCACACATCCAGTTAACTTCTGGATTTGTTTGAGGTCTATTGGGGTAGCCAACTGTGAAAAAGCTCGGATTTTGGCCGGATTAGCTTCAATACCTCTACTGGAGACAATGAAATCCAGGAGCTTTTCGGCTGGTACGCCGAAAACGCATATTTCCGGATTGAGCTTGATGTCGTCAGTTCGGAGGTTGTCGAATGTGAGCCTCAAGTCGTCTATCAAAGAGTCGATGTGTTTGGTTTTGACGACAACATCGTCTACGTATGCCTCTACTGTTTTGCCGATTTGTTTCTCCAGACATGTCTGAATCATGCGCTGATATGTTGCGCCTGTGTTTTTGAGCCCAAAAGGAATTGTGTTGAAACAGAAGGGACCGTATAGTGTGATGAATGCCGTTGCGGCTTGGTCGGACTCCGCCATCTTGATTTGGTGGTAACCGGAGTATGCGTCGAGGAAACACAATGACTCGTGTCCTGTGGTAGCATCAATAATTTGATCGATGCAGGAGAGGGGGAAGGGATCCTTTGGGCAAGCTTTATTGAGGTCCTTGAAATCGACACAAAGGCGCCATGATTTATCCTTCTTTGGTACCATCACCAGGTTTGCTAGCCAGTCCGGGTGTTTCATTTCTCTAATGAATCCGGCCTCCAATAACTTGGCTAGTTCCTCTCCCATGGCCTGTCTCTTAGGTTCGGCGAAACGCCGAAGAGCTTGCTTGACAGGCTTGAATCCCTTTAGGATATTGAGGCTATGCTCGGCCAGCCTGCATGGGATTCCTGGCATGTCTGAGGGATGCCAGGCGAATATGTCCCAATTCTCGCGCAGGAACTCTCGTAGTGCAACGTCGATGGCGGGGTTTAACTGTGCCCCGATGGAGGCTGTGTTTGTAGGGTCTGTTGGGTGGACTTGGAATTTGACTATTTCATCCGCTGGTCTAAAATAGGTGGACTTAGATCTCTTGTCGAGTATCACGTCATCCCTGTCCACTATGGAGTGTAGTGTGGTTAATTCCTCGGTCGAGAGGGCTTCGGATAATGCCTCGAGGGCCAATGCGGCTGTTTTGTTTTTGGCACGGAGTGCTGTGTCCGGATCAATGGCGAGAGTGATGATTCCATTGGGCCCGGGCATTTTGAGCTTCATGTACCCATAATGGGGTACGGCTTCGAAGATCGTGAACGCCTCACGTCCTAAAAAGGCGTGGTATCCACTGCTGAACGGGGCCACTTGAAATGTAATTTCTTCGGACCTATAGTTCTCTGGCGTACCGAATACCACATCTAGTGTGATTTTCCCAGAGCATCGTGCCTCCCGACTGGGTATGATTCCTCTGAAGGTTGTGCTACTTTGCTCAATGTGGTTCCAGTATATTTCCATTTTTTGAAGAGTTTCCTCATAGATGAGGTTTAATCCGCTGCCGCCATCCATGAGTACTTTGGTGAGTCGAAAGTCATCCACAATTGGACTGAGGACCAGTGCGGCTGGTGCTCGGGCTGTTCGGAATTTAGGTTCGTCACTGGCATTGAAGGTAGTAGCCGTGTCACTCCATGCATTTATTGCTGCTACGTGGCAGATTTCGGCCATGCTGCGGAGTGTTCGCTTGCGCCTATTATTTGACGCGCAGGTCCCAAAGGCTGTTAACACCCTATTGTTATCCATGGACGGTGCTATGTGGTATTTGGGATAAGAAGATCCTCACCGCTTCTGGCCACCTGCCGGAGTATCCAACATGCTCTAAGGTTGTGCATTGGTATTGTATTCGTTGTGCTATGAATTTTGCAGGGTCGTTAAGCCATCCCTCCAATACGGTTCCGTGCCCTGTAGAGGGTTTTTGCTTCTTTGTAATGAACTCGGGTGTCTTATGATAGTGCACCCTTTTAACTCGGACTGGGTGCGTATACAGAGCCGGATTATCCCAAAATTTTGTTTTGGTTTTCTAGGCACTTTCCATCGCACAGTACTTTTGTACTATGGACGCCAAGTCGGCGAAGCATGATATGTCACAGCGACTTATGGCGATAAGGATTCCCTTGTCCGTGCAGTTATTGCAGAAAAGTGAGATTGCATCTTCCTCACGACAGTCCTTAACCATATTCATCGCCAGGAGGAATCTGGCCCAATAATGATGTACTGTTTCATGGGGCTCTTGCCTCATGTGGGAAAGATTGTTTATGTCTAGGTGGGTGGGTGGATTTGAGTCTGGACCCCTACCCGATCTGAGACCCAGGGGCCGAGGGGTTTCCGATCTTGGAAGTTCGGATTCCTATATGTTGCCCGATGAGTCTAGCCCGCTTCCTGACTCTAGGTTCAGGGTTGGGGTGATGTCCTCCCGTAAATGGGTATCTGGCTCAGAGAGCTCAGGAATTCGGACATAGTTAGTCTTCAATATAGAGGGAGAATTGCCGCATTGTTCCTCCACCACCGCAACATGATGGGTGACCAGTGGAGAGTTAATCTCCCTTTGATCGGGTTTAAGCCCAATCCGATCATAGTCCGTAGCGACTCCCAAGGCGGCGATGCGATCCAAGAGCTCGTTTAGGGAGGAGAGCTCCATTGGATCCATCTGCTCGGCGAATTACGAGCCGACGTGGAGGCTGTTTTTGATGACCCGAGAAGTCATCGTTGGTGCAGCGGCCGAACAGACAGTCATGACGAAACTTCCTAGCCGGAGAGTTTGGCCGACAGCCAGAGCTCCCCCGGCGGTAATGTTGTTTTTAAAAACGAGATGAGGCTTACTTCCTTATGGCGACGTCATAGAGGAACCCTCAATGAAAGCACCAATGTCGGTGTCAAAACCGGCGTATCTCGGGTAGGGGGTCCCGAACTGTGCGTCTAAGGTGGATAGTAACAGGAGGCAGGGGACACGATGTTTTACCCAGGTTCGGGCCTTCTTGATGGAGGTAAAACCCTACGTCCTGCTTTACTTATTCTTGATGATATGAGTATTACGAGAGTTGATCTACCACGAGATCGGAGAGGATAAACCCTAGAAGCTAGCCTATGGTATGATTGTATATTGTCCTATGGACTAAAACCCTTGGCTTATATAGACACCGGAGGGGGCTAGGGTTACACAAGGTCAGTTACAAAGGAGGAGATATACATATCCGTATTGCCTAGCTTGCCTTCCACGCCAAGTAGAGTCCCATCCGGACACGAGACGAAGTCTTTAATCTTGTATCTTCATAGTCCAACAGTCCGACCAAAGGATATAATCCGGCTGTCCGGATACCCCCTAATCCAGGACTTCCTCAGAGGTCAACAACGCATCCCCACAACCAGAGGACCCCGACTAGGCCCTCGGTCCCAGACCCGAAGAAGATCCGGACATATTCGGGGAGCTATAGACCGGCAGTTCTATCAGATGAGCTATGAAGGCGCCATGGTGGCCATTACGGCTGACTATCCCGGACCGCTCCCTGCATCTCTTGTAAGAAAAACCAAAATCCTGACTCCGAAAACTAGGATCCCCTTTTATATACTTCACCTACCATATACATATGGTGTTTTACAGGGAAGGCATTCGGGACGCCGTGCCGAACCCGGAGTGACTCGCCAACAAGAGGCACCAAGGCCGGGTAGTCCAAAAAGGAAGGTGGTCAGGACGGAGGTATAAAAAACCCTGCTCCGGGGTTGTCGTCTCTCTCAAAATGTAATGACATCCATGTTTCTTTAACAGAAAAAACACTCGCCGGAATATGTCCGGTGAGGCTGCCGATCATGCTTCCACCAGTCGGGCTCCAGGGCCGGACATAGAGGCGGAAGCCGATATGGGGCGGACGCCGGATACTCCCCCTACAGAGGATGCAGATAGACTATCCGCTACAAGTTCAGAAGTGGAGAGCGCCATGAATCATAGGCGTCGCCGGGCCGTACTCCGTGACGCGTGCTTCTCACCAAAGGCATTTGATGCCTTCAATTCTGGGGATGCGTACCTCTGTGCTGCTCAAAATGGTTTAGCCAGAGCGACAGATCAGTATGTAAGGGATGTACGGGTAAGAAAATCTGACGATTATATGTATCAGTAGCCCCTGAGACTTGAAACAGCTAGCAGAACTGATTTAAGGATCATCTATTGTGTAGGTTCTTACAGAGAAAATACTCTACTGTCACAAGAGCTGGAGGAATGCAAGACCCAACTTCCGGCCGCTGTTGTCGCATTGAAGGAACCTAAAAAGGCCCCCGCTGGTAACATTTGTTGCAAAGAATTATAGGTACCATATAGCATGCGGCGTGGCTGCAGATCTAACAATAGATATCGTAGATGAATCCAGAGAGAATCCGGAGGACTAGCATGTCGTACGACAGCTAAAGGCTGGCGGACATGTGTTGACTGAGGTCAGGCATGAGAAAAACAATCTCCAAGATGCCAGTACCAAGCTGAGCGTGGAACTGAAAGATGTTCGGGCCCAGCTTGCGGACTCCGAAAAGGAGAATAAACGGCTTCGATGCGGCATTTTCAGTAAGTTCTTGAACGAACCCTTAAAAAAGAGGGCGGCGGAGAAGCCGGCTAACAGAGTTATGTCTGCAGGTATGCTAACGGGTCGCCCGGGTCTGCGGGTGATCTTGTATCCGAGCTCTCACAACTGCACGAACAAGTTCGGCAAGTGATGCAAGGTATTGCCCAGGCCTTGTGGCCATCCGTCTCCTAGCCAGAAGGCATCGGAGAGCTTGCGGAGAAGCTCAAGGGAGCGCGGCGGCGCTTTCGATTATGGAAGATATCGGCCTGCTGTCAAGGTGCCAGAGAAGCCTGGGCCATGGTGAAGACACGATATACCAAGACTGACCCAAACCACATGGCCGAGGTCGGACCTGTGGGGCCCGATGGGAAAGAGATCCCCGTTAGCTTAGTGTATGGGCAAGTAGAATTAGCCGCAAAGTATTCCCAACAGGATTGTAGGCTAGACAACCTTTTGGATGGTATAGAAGAGGAATTTAGTCAGTCTACATGACTATGTAATTAAAGTGACATGTATAATGCCTTCTAGCCGGATTGTAAATCATTTGTCATGGCGGACCTTTTTGCTTCAGCCTCGGGACCCGATAGTCCGGAGTGTGTCCAAATACCCGCTCAGTTATACAAGAACCGGGGTATGCGTGGAGACCAGGCGTAGGGGTCATTAGTTCTTAAACAGACAAGTACCTAACTAGTTATGTTATATTACATGGGTAGTAAGAAACATCTTCCGGGGAGAATAGTTCCGTTAGTGGTTCCTTTCCCTGGGTACGCATGCCCTAAAGTGCATGTCCGAACTACGATAGGAAACACAGGCAAAAACATCTGGGGGCACATATGGAAAATAAATAAGAATCATCTTTTGTTCACCGACCGAATATTCCCTTAAGAACGCTAGCTTTCGGCTTCACCCAGTCTGAGGTACACATCCGGCTGACCCGGCAGTAACAATCGCAGAGGTGCTCCCCTTATGCCCTGGCTGAATTAACAGGAACGTAGGGCATAAATACAAGAGCCAGGCAACCCAGCTTGGCCAAAACTTAAGTCATATCGATGCATATAATGGCGAAGAAAAGGTACATGTGGAAGAATAACACATGTGCGAGGCATGAAGCCCGGATAGATAATTTAGCTTCTGTGTAAGAAGCCCCCAGGTATAGTGAGCGTGGTTAGCGCGTCTATGGTGTACAAGCGAGGCACAAGTTGGCCCTTGAAGGCTTGAGAAAGAATAAAAAGAAAGAAAGAGAAAAAAGACAGAAAATGTATATGCAAAAAATGGACAGAGGAAGGAGATGAACATAGATTCCGGCGCTAGGCGTAGAATCTTCTGAGTCTGGCTGCGTTCCATGGGTTCAGCTCAAGTCGATTATTCGATGCATCCCGCAGACGGTACGCTCCACCGGTTAGAACTTGATCAATGATGAAGGGACCTTCCCATTTGGGCTCGAGCTTAGTCTTTTTCTTCTCCGGCAGGCGTAGGACTAACTCACCAACGTTATAAGTTTTGACCCGTACTTCTCTGTTTTGGTATCTACGAGCCTGTTGCTGATAGAATGCAGAACGGGCTTTTGCCACGTCGCGCTCCTCCTCCAGGGTATCCGGACTGTCCTTCTGATCGAGCTCGGCTTCTCTTTCTTCATACATGCGCACTCGAGGTGAGTCATGAATTATGTCGCAGGGCAGAACTGCCTCTGTGCCGTACACCATAAAGAAGGGTGTGTATCCGGTGGTACGATTCGGCATGGTCCGCAGCCCCCAGAGTACGGAGTCGAGCTCCTCTACCCAGTGCGTGTTAGACTCCTTTAAGGACCGCACTATTCTGGGTTTAATGTCGCTCATGATAAGACCATTTGCTCACTCAACTTGGCCGTTGGTTTGTGGGTGATAGACGGAAGCATAATCAAGCTTGATGCCCATGTTGCTGCACCAGAGTTTTACCTCGTCGGCCGTGAAGTTCGTGCCGTTGTCAGTGATGATGCTGTGGGGGACGCCATAACGGTGTACAACCCCTGATATGAAGTCTATCACTGGTCCGGATTCGGCCGTTTTAACAGGTTTGGCTTCTGTCCATTTGGTGAATTTATCCACCATTACGAGTAAGTATTTTTTCTTATGGGTTCCCCCTTTAAGGGGTCCTACCATGTCAAGCCCCCAGACCGCGAAGGGCAAGGTAATGGGGATTGTTTGGAGGGTGGTGGGTGGCATATGGCTTTGGTTTGCAAAAAGCTGGCAACCGACACAGCGTTGGACCAAGTCCTGTGCGTCTGCCCGGGCCGTCGGCCAATAAAAACCTGTACGGAAGGCCTTGCTTACAAGGGCCCAGGCTGCGGCATGGTGGCCGCCGAGTCCAGCGTGAATTTCTGCCAAAAGCTTCCGCCCTTCCTCCTCGGACATACACCTTTGAAGGACTCCGGTAGTGCTTTTCTTATACAGCTCTCCCTCGTGGTCCCTGTAGGCTTTAGATCCCCGCACTATGCAGCGTGCCTCATTTTGGTCCTTGGCAAATTCCTGCCTAGTTAGGTAGGACAGGAATGGTTCTGTCCACGGGGCAATGATGGCCATTATTACGTGGGCTGAAGGTGTTATTTCGGTGGCAGAGCCTCTGATTATATCAGAGTGTTCAATTTCGGGCATTTGGCCGGGTCCGGACTATTGTTACCGGTGTCCCCTTCCCATACAACGTATGTCTTAAACAACCTCTCCAAAAAAATGTTGGGGGGGACCGCATCGCGTTTTGCACCGATGCGAGCGAGGATATCCGCCGCCTGATTGTTTTCCCGAGCCACATGGTGAAATTCGAGCCCCTCGAACCGAGCTGATATCTTTAGGACGGTGTTTCGATAGGCCGCCATCTTCGGATCCTTGGCATCGAAGTCAACATTTATTTGGGATATTGCGAGGTCCGAATCCCCACGCACCTCCAGGCATTGAATGCCCATGGAAACTACCATCCGAAGACCATGTAATAGGGCTTCGTATTCGGCTGCATTGTTGGAGTCTGTATACAGTATCTGCAGTATGTATTGAATTGTATCTTCGATTGGGGACGTCAGGACGACGCCAGCCCCTAGACCAGCCAGCATTTTGGAGCCGTCGAAGTGCATGATCCAATTGGAGTATGCGCCGTACTCTTTAGGGAGTTCGACTTCCATCAATTCGGCGACAAAGTCAGCCAATACTTGCGATTAAATTGCTCTCCAAGGTTTGTATGTTATGTCGAACGGGAGGAGCTCAATGGCCCATTTGGCAATCCGGCCCGTGGCGTCGCGGTTGTTTATAATATCATTAAGTGCACTTCCGAGGCTACTGTAATCGAACACTCTTGAAAGTAGTGTCGCAGCTTCCAGGATGCCATGAATACCGCATAGGCTATCTTTTGATAACGTGGGTACCGTGATTTGCGTGGAGTGAGGACAGTGGATACATAATATACTGGCTTTTGAAGAGGGAATTTATGTCCTCCGCTTCTCGTTCGACGACAAGTGCTGTGCTTACAACCTGATGAGTTGCCGCAATGTATAATAGCATTGGTTCGCCAATGTTTGGCGCGGCCAGGATTGGGTTGGTTGCCAATATGGCTTTCATTTCTTCCAATCCGGCTATGGTAGCGTCCGTCCACTCGAAGTGTTCGGTGCGCCGAAGGAGGCGATAAAGGGGTATTGCCTTTTCTCCTAAGCGGGAGATAAAGCGGCTTAGAGCCGCCACACATCCAGTTAATTTCTGGATTTGTTTGAGGTCTGTTGGGGTAGCCAACTGTGACAAAGCTCGGATTTTGGCCAGATTAGCTTCAATTCCTCTACTGGAGACAATGTAGCCCAGGAGCTTTCCGGCTGGTACGCCAAAAACACATTTTTCCGGATTGAGCTTGATGTCATATGTTCGGAGGTTGTCGAATGTGAGCCTCAAGTCGTCTAATAGAGAGTCGACGTGTTTGGTTTTGACGACCACATCATCTACGTACGCCTCTATTGTTTTACCGATCTGTTTCTCCAGACATGTCTGAATCATGCGCTGATATGTTGCGCCAGCGTTTTTGAGCCCAAAAGGCATTGTGTTGATACAGAAGGGGCCGTATGGTGTGATAAATGCCGTTGCAGCTTGGTCGGACTCCGCCATCTTGATTTGGTGGTATCCGGAGTATGCGTCGAGGAAACACATTGACTCGTGTCCTGCGGTAGCATCGATAATTTGATCAATGCGGGGGAGGGGGAAGGGATCCTTTGGGCAAGCCTTCTTGAGGTCCTCGAAATCGACACATAGGCGCCAGGATTTGTCCTTCTTTGGTACCATCACCAGGTTTGCTAGCCAGTCCAGGTGTTTTATTTCTCTAATGAATTCGGCCTCCAATAACTTGGTTAGTTCCCCTCCCATGGCTTGTCTCTTAGGTTCAGAGAAACGCCGAAGAGCCTGCTTGACCGGCTTGAATCCCTTTAGGATATTGAGGCTGTGCTCGGCCAGCCTACATGGGATTCCTGGCATGTCTAAAGGGTGCCAGGCGAATATGTCCCAATTCTCACACAGGATCTCTCGTAGTGCGGCGTCCACGGCGGGGTTTAACTGTGCCCCGATGGAGGCTGTTTTTGTATTGTCCGTTGGGTGGACTTGGAATTTGACTATTTCATCCGATGGTTTAAAAGAGGTGGACTTGGATCTCTTGTCAAGTATCAAATCGTCCCTGTCCACTGCGGAGCATAGCGCAGTTAATTCCTCGGCCGAAAGGGCTTCGGATAATGCCTCAAGGGCCAATGCGGCTGTTTTGTTTTCAGCACGGAGTGCTGTGCCCAGATCACTAGCGAGAGTGATGATTCCATTGGGCCCCGGCATTTTGAGCTTCATGTACCCATAATGGGGTATGGCTTGGAAGATCGCGAATGCCTCCCGTCCTAAAAGGGCGTGGTATCCACTACTGAACGGGGCCACTTGGAATGTAATTTCTTCAGACCTATAGTTCTTCGGCGTGCCGAATACCACATCTAGTGTGATTTTCCCAGCACAGCGTGCTTCCCGACTGGGGATGATTCCTCTGAAGGTTGTGCTGCTTTGCTTAATGCAGTTCCAGTATATTTCCATTTTTCTGAAGAGTTTCCTCATAGATGAGGTTTAATCCACTACCGCCGTCCATGAGTACTTTAGTGAGTCGAAAGTTGTCCACGATTGGACTGAGGACCAGTGCAGCTGGTGCTCGGGCTGTTCGGAATTTAGGTTCGTCACTGGCATTGAAGGTAATAGCCGTGTCACTCCATGGATTTGTTGTTGCCATGTGGCAGATTTCGGCGAGGCTGTGAAGTGTTCGCTTGCGCCTATTATTGGATGCGAAGGTTTCAAAGACTGTCAATACCATATTGTTATCCACGGGATGGTGCTCTGTGGCATTTGGGATGAGAAGATCCTCACCACTTTTGGCCACCTGCCGGAGTATCCAACATGCTCTAAGGCTGTGTGTTGGTATGGTATCCATTGTACTACGAATTTTGCAGGGTTCGTTAAGCCATCCCTCCAATACGGTTCTATGCCCTGTAGAGGGTTTTTGTTTCTTTGTAACTAACTCGGGTGTCTTATGATAGTGCACCATTTTAATTCGGACTGGGTGTATATTCTGAGCCGGAGTATCCCAAAAGTTCGTTTCGGTTTTCCAGGCGCTTCCATCGGACAGTACTTTCGTACTATGGACGCCAAGTCAGCGAAGCGTGATATGTCACGGCGACTTAAGGCGTTAAGGATTCCCTTGTCCGTGCAATTATTGCAGAAAAATGAGACTGTGTCTTCCTCACGACAGTCCTTAACCTTGTTCATCACAAGGAGGAATCTGGCCCAATAATGATGTACTGTTTCATGGGGCTCTTGCCTGATGTGGGAAAGATCGTTTATGTCTGGGTGGGTGGGTGGATTTGAGTCCGAACCCCTACCCGATCTAAGACTCAGGGGCCGAGGAGTTTCCAATCTTGGAAGCTCAGATTCCGGAGTGTTGTCCGATAAGTCTGGCCCGCTGCCTGACTCTAGGTTCAGGGCTTGGGTGATGTCCTCCCGTAAACGGGTATCCGGCTCGGAGAGCTCGGGAATCCGGACATAGTTAGTCCTCAAGATAGAGGAAGAATTGCCGTATTATTCCTCCACCACCGCAATATGATGGGTGACCGGTGGAGAATTAATCTCCCTTTGATCGGGTTTAAGCCCAATCCGATCATCGTCTGTAGCGACTCCCAAGGCGGCGATACGATCCAGGAGCTCGTTTATGGAAGAGACCTCCATTGGATCCATCTGCTCGGTGAATTCCGAGCCGACGTGGAGGCTGTTTTTGACGACCCGAGAGGTCATCGTCGGTGCAGCGGCCGAATGGGCGGTCATGATGAAACTGCCAAGCCGGAGAGTTTGGCCGACAACCAGGGCTCCCCCGGCGGTAATGTTGTCTTTAACAACGAGACGAGGCATCCTTCCTGATGGCGACGGCACAGTGGAACTCTCAATGAAAGCACCAATGTCGGTGTCAAAACCGGCGGATCTCGGGTAGGGGGTCCCGAACTGTGCGTCTAAGGCGGATGGTAACAGGAGGCAGGGGACACGATGTTTTACCCAGGTTCGGCCCTCTTGATGGAGGTAAAACCCTACGTCCTGCTTGATTATTCTTGATAGTATGAGTAGTACAAGAGTTGATCTACCACGAGATCGGAGAGGCTAAACCCTGGAAGCTAGCCTATGGTATGATTGTACATTGTTCTATGGACTAAACCCCTCCGGTTTATATAGATGCCGGAGGGGGCTAGGGTTACACAAGGTCGGTTACAATGGAGGAGATATACATATCCGTATTGCCTAGCTTCCCTTCCATGCCAAGTAGAGTCCCATCCGGACACGGGACGAAGTCGTCAATCTTGTATCTTCATAGTCCAACAGTCCGGCCAAAGGATATAATCCGGATGTCCGGATACCCCCTAATCCAGGAGTCCCTCAGTGGGCTACATGCCAATTTCAGCCCGTAATCGTTTTTAGCCCAATTGGAATGGGCCGGACGAATGTTGGCATGTTGGGCTCCTACGAAGCTTTCGGCCGAATACATTACTAAGATAAACCTACACTATACAAAAATAGCGTCGTAATTACTGCAGCCTGAGGCAGCATCATAAATGTTGTATCACAACAAAATAAATTCCAACCATACAACAAAAGGCCTGTTGGCATAAAGTTTATAGTCCTTCCAGATAAAAGCACCATCAGATGTATAGAAGCACATATCTTTTGACGTGAGTGCTAATGTTTCAGGCTATAGAATCTGATGGAGCAGCACGATCTCCACGTTTTTCTAGCATTGCTCTTGAACAACGAAGCAAATGTCTGATAGTCTGGTTTCAAAACCATTCATATATTGACGACATTTCTCAACCACTAATCTTGTTTCCGAAACAACGTCCATTAGGGATTGGACTTGTGTCCGGAGCACAGATATATCACTCTATCTAGCAGGAAGATTTTGTTCAGTAGGCGATTTGGACGAGGTTACCTTGACAACCAACCCAGAATTACGCAGGAAGGTGCTTTTTGCACTATTAGTAGAGAGATACTGACGCACTGCAGCAAGAGGTGACATTGTGCCTGTAGTAGCCTCGTCACCTTCAGGTGGTTGTGGCTGTTCAATCATTTGTTCCATAGCTTCCTGACAGTTTGAACTTGTAGATTAGTGTACCAGATAAGTTACTAATGAGACAAAAACAAACAAAGTAGGTTAAACGTTTATACATAACTTATTTTGGTGAACTACTGTAATACATTAGCATGTATTGTAGTGCCAACTACATAATAAAATCACTTTCGGAACATATGTCCATGTGGCATGCCTACTGTATTGTCTATTTCCTCACATTCGTTGACATCTAAGGATAAATAGACATGGTTTAAAGTAGGATTAACATAGTATGACAACATTCATATCATGGGCAAGCAGATATAAAACAAAGAGGCTATTCTATCATTGTGTGCGCACGTGAACATAACAACTAGATTACAGATCAAGACCAAAAGAATATCCTTCATCTCTTTTAAACCATGTAAGGTGAAATGATACGTTAAGACAACTATGAATAAAAGTGAACAGAGTAACTGACATTGGCTGCAAACCAAGTAGTTAAATGAACACATCACAGTACCAATCAGTTCAAGGCAGGATGAGTAAGGACTTACAACAGCGGCTTGAACTGGTGTGCTCATGCCCTTCATCTTGCTGGTGTGGCAATCCTTGAAGATTTGCACTGCATTCGGTTCAGGTTCTTTTTGTTCCGCACGGGCTTTCCTCTGTATTTGGAACAAGTCAATATAGATACGATAATATGGCACAAAAAAAGAAGGAAGCAGCAGCTACGAGATCCTGTTGTCTGTTGGAATTTCACTTTAGAACGGTTGGTTTTGTTCTTCAAACAGTTAGCCTAGAAGAAGATACACTTGTAAGGCACATACATAAATACAAGTTCAATATGTGGTCTGATCAAATACATATAGCCTACCTGGTACTTTGGATCAGACCAGTGTTTAACGAGGGCTGTCCAGTCTTCATCTATAATATATTCCACTGGAGATGTTTGGGAGATTTCATTGTTAGCCTTGCCTTCAAAGTGAGATTTTCTAAGGTGGTACTGATATTGTCGCAGAGCAGACTGAAAAACATGAGTGCATGCTTGTTTAGTTGCATCATCTTTCGGATCCAACTTGAACCTCATCTGTTGAAAAAAAGAATGTGAGTCTTATTAGGAGGAAGCTAGAAAGTATGGGACAGAGCAAGACAATATTACTAATTGCGATGAATAACATTACTTACGGATAAATGGTCAAGGAAGGTGTTAAACTGGGTATTTTCTTTCTCATTCCTGTACTGGATCCACGTTGGGAGGATACGTGCATGACACCTAACGACAACTGCTGCCTCTGATACTAACTTGGCTGACTCTGTAGCATCACGTGGCCTTTTTAAACCTGCCTCAAAATGGATCTCCATTCTTCCTCCTTTAGATTTTGTTAATCTGTCAAGCATTATCCCTGATGTCTATTTCCGCTTGCGCCGTGGTGCTAGATCAAAAATGAATATGGAAAGTGTTAGTGTACATCAAACTGTGAGAGTACATATAAAGGAGCATGCAACTGCAACTTGACTCGGTCAGGTACCGTCTTGGTGTTGATGCTCATGAGGTTCATCTGATCTTGCCAAGTCTTGTTGTGTCAGTAGTGCTTCGGAAGTAGTGTTAGGTGTGAAGGCAGCTTGGTAACTAGCCAGTTCCGGAGCAAACGAATGAGTAACTGGTTGAGATGCTGGTACAGTTGAAGCGGATGCTGTAGCTGGTGGACCAGGTGATACTGTGTTTGTAGATTTAGCCGGTGGACTTGGACCTTCAACTGCACTATAAATACCAGCAGAATCTCGACGGCAGAACCTTTTCCGTTTCACCCGACGAGTAACAACACTCCCTACTATATTATTTTCCTTGCTCTTTTTTGAATTTGCCATGTCAAGCTGTACCCACAACAAAAAAGAATAAATCACTCTTCAGAACTCATTGATGCATGATACAGACAAGCAATACTTTGATGTAAGACAACCGTATGAGGATGTAATATGTAAGAAAAATAGGATGGCATGACATATTCACAGCTACGATGTGCAAACTAAGCAGAAGGATTTTCAAGAAAATAGAAGTAATGCAAGCTAGACACCATATGTAAGATGCAACCAATATTACTCTGCCAAGTTAAAAGTGTCTTGTCATAAGTGGCAATTCGAAAAATTAGAAGCAGTACAACATAGAAATCAATGCAAGATGCAACCACTATCAAACTGCCATGTTAAAAGCGTCCAATCATGAGTGACTGATGCGGGATACACAACAACAGTACTTTGATGTAAGAACATGGTATGATAGATAGATGTAGTGTATTCTAGACACAGAAAGCCATGTCATATGCACATGTATAACGTATAAACTCAGCAGGTGCAATTTAATCAAAATAGAAGAAATACAGGCTAGACAACATATGGAACATGAAACCAATTATCACACTATCAACTTAGAGCAAGCACCTGCGATGGTGGAGTACGGGAGATGAACTCATCATGTAGACTTGGTACTTCAACTTCATTAGCAGTAGAAGTGGCAAATCAAGAGAAGTCTCTGTTTGCGTCGGTGCGGAGGACCACCAACATCCCCTAACTTACTCTTTTCCTTCCTATTTTCTGATATTGCCTTATGCAGTCAAAACCACAAGAAGATGAATAAAATTAGCTCTGCATAACTGGTTGATGCATGATACAGACGAACACTACTTTGATGTAAGGCAAGCGCATGATAGGAGGATGGAATATATACAAAAAGACATCATTTCATATTCACACGTACGATAGGAGGATGGAATATGTATGAAAAAGAGTAAGCGGAAGACATTTCAACAAAATTAGAAGAAATGAAAGCTAGGCATCATATGAACATGCAACCAATATCACTCTATTAGGTAAAAAGTGTCTCGTCGTAAGTGCCATTTCAAGAAATTAGAAGCAGTACAAGCTAGAAGACAATGCAAGATGCAACCTACATCACAGTCCCAAGTTAAATGTGTCTTATGGGTAAGTGATCGTTGCAGGTATAAGTTGTAAGCTACGCAGATGCAATTCAACATAACCATAAGCAATACAAACTAGACATCATACGGAAAACGCAACCACGTATAACAGTTCCAAGTAAGAGCAAGCACCTGTGATGGTGGAGTAGGGGAGATGTGCTCATCATGTACACGTATGTTCTAGAAATAGGAAGACGTCTCATATTCACAGGCATTATGTGTAAAGTAAGAATATGCAATTCAAGTTAGAAGCAATACAAGCTTGACATCATACGCAACATGCAACCACATATAATAGTGTCAAGTTAGAGCAAGCACCTATGATGGTGGAGTAGGGGGGGGATGTCCTCATCATCTACACAGCTACGTTGACTGTCCAGCCTATTGTTGTCTTGCGAATCTTGTTGGGAGGATGGCGGAGTAGAATCTGTAGAGACCCCTTGTTTGAGTTGCTCCGAAGGACCACCATCATCCACTGCCAGACTAATTTCCTTCAACTGTAATGATTTTGCATTGTGAAGTCAAACTGATAAGAAAAAGGAATAAAATTCACTCTTCAGAACTCATTCATGCATGATACTGATGAACACTACTCAGATGAAAGGCAAACACATGACGCGAGGATGGAATATTTATGAAAAACAAGATGGTGTGACATATTCACACCTATGATGTGGTAACTAAGCAGAATGCATTTCAACAAATTAGAAGCACTGCAAGTGAGGGAGTCCTGGATTAGGGGGTCTCCGGACAGCCGGACTATATCCTTTGGCCGGACTATTGGACTATGAAGATACGAGATTGAAGACTTTGTCCTGTGTCCGGATCGGACTCTACTTGGTGTGGAAGGCAAGCTAGACAATACGGATATGGATATCTCCTCCTTTGTAACCGACCTTGTGTAACCCTAGCCTCCTCCGGTGTCTATATAAACCGGAGGGTTTTAGTCTATAGGACAACATACAATCATACCATAGGCTAGCTTCTAGGGTTTAGCCTCTCCGATCTCATGGTAGATCAACTCTTGTACTACTCATATTATCAAGAATAATCAAGCAGGACGTAGGGTTTTACCTCCATCAAGAGGGCCCGAACCTGGGTAAAACATCGTGTCCCCTGCCTCATGTTACCATCAGTCTTAGACGCACAGTTCGGGACCCCCTACCCGAGATCCGCCGGTTTTGACACCGACATTGGTTCATTCATTGAGAGTTACTCTGTGTCGTCGCCGTTAGGCTTGATGGTGAAGGAAATATGCCCTAGAGGCAATAATAAAGTTATTATTTATTTCCTTATATCATGATAAATGTTTATTATTCATGCTAGAATTTTATTAACCAGAAACATAATACATATGTGAATACATAGACAAACAGAGTGTCACTAGTATGCCTCTACTTGACTAGCTCGTCGATCGAAGATGGTTATGTTTCCTAACCATAGACATGAGTTTTCATTTTATTAACGGGATCACATCATTAGGAGAATGATGTGATTTACTTGACCCATTCCGTTAGCTTAGCACTTGATCGTTTAGTTTGTTGCTATTGCTTTCTTCATAACTTATACATGTTCCTATGACTATGAGATTATGCAACTCCCGTTTACCGGAGGAACACTTTGTGTGCTACCAAACGTCACAACATAACTGGGTGATTATAAAGGTGCTCTACAGGTGTCTCCAAAGGTACTTGTTGGGTTGGCGTATTTCGAGATTAGGATTTGTCACTCCGATTGTCGGAGAGGTATCTCTGGGCCCTCTCGGTAATGCACATCACTTAAGCCTTACAAGCATTGCAACTAAATGAGTTAGTTGTGGAATGATATATTACGGAACGAGTAAAGAGACTTGCCGGTAACGAGATTCAAATAGGTATTGAGATACCGACGATCGAATCTCGGGCAAGTAACATACTGATGACAAACGGAACAACATGTTGTTATGCGGTCTGACCGATAAAGATCTTCGTATAATATGTGGGAGACAATATGAGCATCTAGGTTCCGCTATTGGTTATTGATCGGAGACATGTCTCGGTCATGTCTACATAGTTCTCGAACCCGTAGGGTCCGCACGCTTAACGTTTCGATGCCGGTTATATTATGAGTTTATGAGTTTTGATGTACCGAAGGTTGTTCGGAGTCCCGGATGTGATCACGGACATGACGAGGAATCTCAAAATGGTCGAGACATGAAGATTGATATATTGGATGACTATATTCGGACACTGGAATGGTTCTGGGGGTTATCAGATGTATACCGGAGTACCGGGGGGTTATCGGGACCTTCCTGGGGGTTATTGGGTCTTATGGGCGCAAAGTAGTGGAAGAGGAGAGGCAGCAGGAGGTGGCGCGCAGCCCCCCTTGCCCCAATCCGAATTGGAAAAGGGAAGGGGGCGCGGCCCCCCTTCTCCTTCATTCTCTCCACCTCCTCCTTCCCCCTTCTCCTAGTTGGAATAGGAAAGGGGGAAAAACCTACTTGGAGTAGGATTGCCCCCCCTTGGGTGCGCCTCCTCCTCTTGGACGGCCCCCTCCTCCTCCACTCCTTTATATACGTGGCCAGGGGCACCCCATAGACACAACAATTGATCTCTTGATCTCTTAGCCGTGTGCGGTGCCCCCTTCCACCATAATCCACCTCGATCATATTGTAGCGGTGCTTAGGCGAAGCTCTGCGACGGTAGAACATCATCATCATCACCACGCCGTCGTGTTGACGGAACTCTTCCGTGAAGCTCTACTGGATTGAAGTTCGCGGGACGTCATCGAGCTGAACGTGTGCTGATCTCGGAGGTGCCGTGCGTTCGGTACTTGGATCGGTCAGATCGTGAAGACGTACGACTACATCAACCGCGTTGTGCTAACGCTTCCGCTTTTGGTCTACGAGGGTACGTAGACAACATTCTCCCCTCTCGTTGCTATGCATCACCATGATCTTGCGTGTACGTAGGAATTTTTTTGAAATTAGTACGTTCGCCAACAGTGGTATCCGAGCCAGGTTTTATGCGTTGATGTTATATGCACGAGTAGAACACAAGTGAGTTGTGGGCGATATAAGTCATACTGCTTACCAGCATGTCATACTTTGATTCGGCGGTATTGTTGGATGAAGCGGCCCGGACCGACATTACGTGCACGCTTACGCAAGACTGGTTCTACCGACGTGCTTTGCACACAGGTGGCTGGCGGGTGTCAGTTTCTCCAACTTTAGTTGAACCAAGTGTAGCTATGCCCGGTCCTTGCGAAGGTTAAAACAACATCAACTTGACAAACTATCATTGTGGTTTTAATGCGTAGGTAAGAACGGTTCTTGCTAAGCCCGTAGCAGCCACGTAAAACTTACAACAACAAAGTAGAGGACGTCTAACTTGTTTTTGCAGGGCATGTTGTGATGTGATACGGTCAACACATGATGCTAAATTGTATTGTATGAGATGATCATGTTTTGTAACCGAGTTATTGGCAACTGGCAGGAGCCATATGGTTGTTGCTTTATTGTATATAATGCAATCGCCCTGTAATGCTTTACTTTATCACTAAGCGGTAGCGATAGTCATGGAAGCATAATATTAGCGAGATGACAATGATGCTACGATGGAGATGAAGGTGTCGCGCCGGTGACGATGGTGATCATGAAGGTGCTTCGGAGATGGAGATCACAAGCACAAGATGATGATGGCCATATCATATCACTTATATTGATTGCTTGTGATGTTTATCTTTTATGCATCTTATCATGCTTTGATTGACGGTAGCATTATAAGATGATCTCTCACTAAATTTCAGTATAAAAGTGTTCTCCCTGAGTATGCACCGTTGCCAAAGTTTGTCATGCCCAGACACCACATGATGATCGGGTGTGATAAGCTCTACGTCCATCTACAACGGGTGCAAGCCAGTTTTTGCACACGCAGAATACTCAGGTTAAACTTGATGAGCCTAGCATATGCAGATATGGCCTCGGAACACTGAGACCGAAAGGTCGAGCGTGAATCATATAGTAGATATTATCAACATATTGATATTCACCATTGAAATCTACTCCATTTCACGTGATGATCGGTTATGGTTTAGTTGATTTGGATCACGTGATCACTTAGAAGATTAGAGGGATGTCTTTCTAAGTGGGAGTTCTTAAGTAATATGATTAATTGAACTTAAATTTATCATGAACTTAGTACCTGATAGTATTTTTCTTGTCTATGTTTGATTGTAGATAGATGGCCCGTGATGTTGTTCCGTTGAATTTTAATGCGTTCCTTGATAAAGCAAAGTTGAAAGATGATCGTAGCAATTACACGGACTGGGTCCATAACTTGAGGATTATCCTCATTGCTGCATAGAAGAATTACGTCCTAGAAGCACCGTTGGGTGCCAGGCCCGCTGTAGGAGCAACACCAGATGTTATGAACATCTGGCAAAGCAAAGCTGATGACTACTCAATAGTTCAGTGTGCCATGCTTTACGGCTTAGAATCGGGACTTCAACGACGTTTTGAACGTCATGGAGCATATGAGATGTTCCAGGAGTTGAAGTTAATATTTCAAGCAAATGCTCGAATTGAGAGATATGAAGTCTCCAGTAAGTTCTATAGCTGCAAGATGGAGGAGAATAGTTCTGTCAGTGAACATATACTCAAAATGCCTGGGTATCATAATCACTTGACTCAACTGGGAGTTAATCTTCCTGTTGATAGTGTCATTGACAGAGTTCTTCAATCACTGCCACCAAGCTACAAGAGCTTCGTGATGAACTATAACATGCAAGGTATGGATAAGACGATTCCCGAGCTCCTCGCAATGCTAAAGGCCGCGGAGGTAGAAATCAAGAAGGAGCATCAAGTGTTGATGGTCAATAAGACCACTAGTTTCAAGAAAAAGGGCAAAGGGAAGAAGAAGGGGAACTTCAAGAAGAACAGCAAGCAAAGTTGCTGCTCAGGAGAAGAAACCCAAGTCTGGACCTAAGCCTGAAACTGAGTGCTTCTACTGCAAGCAGACTGGTCACTGGAAGCGGAACTGCCCCAAGTATTTGGCGGATAAGAAGGATGGCAAGGTGAACAAAGGTATATGTGATATACATGTTATTGATGTGTACCTTACTAGAGCTCGCAGTAGCACCTGGGTATTTGATACTGGTCCCGTTGCTAATATTTGCAACTCGAAACAGGGACTACGGATTAAGAAAACACTGGCCAAGGACGAGGTGATGATGCGCGTGGGAAATGGTTCCAAAGTCGATGTGATCGCGGTCGGCACGCTACCTCTACATCTACCTTCATGATTAGTTTTAGACCTAAATAATTGTTATTTGGTGCCAGCGTTGAGCATGAACATTATATCTGGATCTTGTTTGATGCGAGACGGTTATTCATTTAAATCAGAGAATAATGGTTGTTCTATTTATATGAGTAATATCTTTTATGGTCATGCACCCTTGAAGAGTGGCCTATTTTTGATGAATCTCGATAGTAGTGATACACATATTCATATTGTTGAAGCCAAAAGATGCAGAGTTGATAATGATAGTGCAACTTATTTGTGGCACTTCCGTTTAGGTCATATCAGTGTGAAGCGCATGAAGAAACTCCATACTGATGGACTTTTGGAACCACTTGATTATGAATCACTTGGTACTTGCGAACCATGCCTCATGGGCAAGATGGCTAAAACGCTGTTCTTCGGTACTATGGAGAGAGCAACAGATTTGTTGGAAATCATACATACAGATGTATGTGGTCCGATGAATGTTGAGGCTCGTGGCGGATATCGTTATGTTCTCACCTTCACAGATGATTTAAGCAGATATGGGTATATTTACTTGATGAAACATAAGTCTGAAACATTTGAAAAGTTCAAAGAATTTCAGAGTGAAGTTGAAAATCATCGTAACAAGAAAATAAAGTTTCTACGATCTGATTGTGGAGGAGAATATTTGAGTTACGAGTTTGGTCTACATTTGAAACAAAGTGGAATACTTTCGCAACTCACGCCGCCCGGAACACCACAGCGTAATGGTGTGTCTGAACGTCGTAATCGTACTTTACTAGATATGGTGCGATCTATAATGTCTCTTACTGATTTACCGCTATCGTTTTGGGGTTATGCTTTAGAGATGGCCGCATTCACGTTAAATAGGGCACCATCGAAATCCGTTGAGACGACGCCTTATGAACTATGGTTTGGCAAGAAACCAAAGTTGTCGTTTCTTAAAGTTTGGGGCTGCGATGCTTATGTGAAAAAGCTTCAACCTGATAAGCTTGAACCCAAATCGGAGTAATGTGTCTTCATAGGATACCCAAAGGAGACTGTTGGGTACACCTTCTATCACAGATCCGAAGGCAAGACATTCGTTGCTAAGAATGGATCCTTTCTAGAGAAGGAGTTTCTCTCGAAAGAAGTGAGTGGGAGGAAAGTGGAACTTGATGGGGTAACCGTACCTGCTCCCTTATTGGAAAGTAGCTCATCACAGAAACCAGTTCCTGTGACAACTATACCAATTAGTGAGGAAGTTAATGATGATGATCATGAAACTTCAGATCAAGTTATTACTGAACCTCGTAGATCAACCAGAGTAAGATCAGCGCCAGAGTGGTACAGTAATCCTGTTCTAGTAGTCATGCTACTAAATCATGATGAACCTACGAACTATGAAGAAGCGATGGTGAGCCCAGATTCCACAAAATGGCTTGAAGCCATGAAATCTGAGATGGGATCCATGTATGAGAACAAAGTGTGGACTTTGGTTGACTTCCAATTGATTGGCAAGCAATTGAGAATAAATAGATCTTCAAGACGAAGACTGACGCTGACGGTAATGTTACTGTCTACAAAGCTCGACTTGTTGCGAAAGGGTTTCAACAAGTTCAAGGGATTGACTACAATGAGACTTTCTCACCCGTAGCGATGCTTAAGTCTGTCCGAATCATGTTAGCGATTGCCGCATTTTATGATTATGAAATTTGGCATATGAATGTCAAAACTGCATTCCTGAATGGATTTCTGGAAGAAGAGTTGTATATGATGCAACCGGAAGGTTTTGTCCATCCAAAGGGAGCTAACAAAGAGTGCAAGCTCCAGCGATCCATTTATGGACTGGTGCAAGCCTCTCAGAGTTGGAATAAACGCTTTGATAATGTGATCAAAGCATTTGGTTTTATACAGACTTTTGGAGAAGCCTGTATTTTCAAGAAAGTGAGTGGGATCTCGTTAGCATTTCTGATATTATATGTGAATGACATATTACTGATTGGAAATGATATAGAATTTCTGGATAGCATAAAGGGATACTTGAATAAGAGTTTTTCAATGAAAGACCTCGGTGAAGCTGCTTACATATTGGGCATTAAGATCTATAGAGATAGATCAAGACGCTTAATTGGATTTTCACAAAGCACATACCTTGACAAAGTTTTGAAGAAGTTCAAAATGGATCAAGCAAAGAAAGGGTTCTTGCCTGTGTTACAAGGTGTGAAGTTGAGTAAGACTCAATGTCCGACCACTGCAGAAGATAGAGAGAAAATGAAAGATGTTCCCTATGCTTCAGCCATAGGCTCTATCATGTATGCAATGCTGTGTACTAGACCTGATGTGTGCCTTGCTATAAGTCTAGCAGGGAGGTACCAAAGTAATCCAGGAGTGGATCACTGGACAGCGATCAAGAACATCGTGAAGTACCTAAAAAGAACTAAGGATATGTTTCTCGTTTATGGAGGTGACAAAGAGCTCATCGTAAATGGTTACGTTGATGCAAGCTTTGACATTGATCCGGGTGATTCTAAATCGCAAACCGGATACATGTTTACATTGAATGGTGGAGCTGTCAGTTGGTGCAGTTCTAAACAAAGCGTCATGGTGGGATCTACATGTGAAGCGGAGTACATAGCTGCGTCGGAAGCGGCAAATGAAGGAGTCTGGATGAAGGAGTTCATATCCGATCTAGGTGTCAGACCTAGTGCATCGGGTCCAATGAAAATCTTTTGTGACAATACTGGAGCAATTGCCTTAGCAAAGGAATCCAGATTTCACAAGAGAACCAAGAACATCAAGAGACGCTTCAATTCCATCCGGGATTTAGTCCAGGTGGGAGACATAGAAATTTGCAAGATACATACGGATCTAAATGTTGCAGACCCGTTGACTAAGCCTCTTCCACGAGCAAAACATGATCAGCACCAAGGCTCCATGGGTGTTAGGATCATCATAGTGTAATCTAGATTATTGACTAGTGCAAGTGGGAGACTGAAGGAAATATGCCCTAGAGGCAATAATAAAGTTATTATTTATTTCCTTATATCATGATAAATGTTTATTATTCATTCTAGAATTGTATTAACCGGAAACATAATACATGTGTGAATACATAGACAAACAGAGTGTCACTAGTATGCCTCTACTTGACTAGCTCGTTGATCAAAGATGGTTATGTTTCCTAACCATAGACATGAGTTGTCATTTGATTAACGGGATCACATCATTAGGAGAATGATGTGATTGACTTGACCCATTCTGTTAGCTTAGAACTTGATCGTTTAGTTTGTTGCTATTGCTTTCTTCATAACTTATACATGTTCCTATGACTATGAGATTATGCAACTCCTGTTTACCGGAGGAACACTTTGTGTGCTACCAAACGTGACAACGTAACTGGGTGTTTATAAAGGTGCTCTACAGGTGTCTCCAAAGGTACTTGTTGGGTTGGCGTATTTCGAGATTAGGATTTGTCACTCCGATTATCGGAGAGGTATCTCTGGGCCCTCTCGGTAATGCACATCACTTAAGCCTTGCAAGCATTGCAACTAAATGAGTTAGTTGCAGAATGATGTATTACGGAATGAGTAAAGAGACTTGCTGGTAACGAGATTGAACTAGGTATTGAGATACTAACGATCGAATCTCGGGCAAGTAACATACCGATGAGAAAGGGAACAACGTATGTTGTTATGCGGTCTGACCAATAAAGATCTTCATAGAATATGTGGGAGACAATGTGAGCATCCAGGTTCTGCTATTGATTATTGACCAGAGACATGTCTCGGTCATGTCTACATAGTTCTGGAACCCGTAGGGTCCGCACGCTTAACATTTTGATGCCGGTTATATTATGAGTTTATGAGTTTTGATGTACCAAAGGTTGTTCGAAGTCTCGGATGTTATCATAGACATGACGAGGAGTCTCGAAATGGTCGAGACATGAAGATTGATATATTGGACGACTATATTCGGACACCAGAATGGTTCCGGGGGTTATCGTATATATATCGGAGTACCGGGGGGTTACCGGAACCCCCCGGGGGTTATTGGGCCTCATGGGCCCAAAGTAGTGGAAGAGGAGAGACAGCAGGAGGTGGCGTGCAGCCCCCCTTGCCCCAATCCGAATTGGAAAAGGGAAGGGGGCGTGGCCCCGCTTCTCCTTCCTTCTCTCCACCTCCTCCTTCCCCCTTCTCCTAGTTGGAATAGGAAAGGGGGGCAAAACCTACTTGGAGTAGGATTGCCCCCCCCCACCCTTGGGCGCGCCTCCTCCTCTTGGCCGGCCCCCTCCTCCTCCACCCCTTTATATACGTGGCCAGGGGGCACCCCATAGACACAACAATTGATCTCTTGATCGCTTAGCCGTGTGCGGTGCCCCCTTCGACCATAATCCACCTCGATCATATTGTAGCGGTGCTTAGGCGAAGCTCTGCGACGGTAGAACATCATCATCGTCACCACGGCGTCGTGCTGATGGAACTCTCGCGTGAAGCTCTACTGGATTGGAGTTCGCGGGACGTCATCGAGCTGAACGTGTGCTGAACTCGGAGGTTCCGTGTGTTCGGTACTTGGATTGGTCGGATCATGAAGACATACGACTACATCAACCGTGTTGTGCTAACGCTTCCGCTTTCTGTCTACGAGAGTACGTAGACAACATTCTCCCCTCTCGTTTCTATGCATCACCATGATCTTGTGTGTACCTAGGTTTTTTTTTGAAATTACTACATTCCCCAACAGATGGCTCCTTCGATCATAGATAGCGATGCAGTCCAGGGTGAGACTTTTCTCCTCGGATAGATCTTTGTATTCGGCGGCTTCGCACTGTGGGCCAACTCGCTTGGCCATCTAGAGCAGATCGAGAGTTACGCCCCTGGCCACCAAGTCAGGTTTGGAAGCTTAAACTACACAGCCGACATCCGCGGAGACTTGATCTTCGACGGATTCGAGCCCCTGCCAAGTGCACCACACGTTCACGATGAGCACGATTTAGCTCTGCCGTCGAACAGTGTTCGGGAGACCGCACCGGCAACTGCTCCGGCCTTCAATTCGGAGCCAATTGTGCCATGCATGGATGGGTGGATAGACCCCGCCATGGAGGCCGTATTCTTAGCGGCGATCGAGCCAAGTATCGACCTTACCCTTCATGGGAGCCGTGATGCCGAACTACCGGATTCTTCCCCGGCCACGGACTCCGAACTGCATGCGCCCGTGCCTATCGAATCTGACTAGGCGCCGATCATGGAGTTCACCTCCGCGGATATCTTTCAACACTCTCCCTTCGGCGACATACTAAACTCATTAAGGTCTCTCTCCCTATCTGGAGAGTCCTGGCCGAACTATGTTCGGCAGGATTGGGATGCAGATGACGAAGAAATTCGCCGCCCACCCACCACCCACTTAGTAGCCACTGTCGACAACTTGACCGACATGCTCGATTTCGACTCCGAAGACACTGACGGTATGGACGATGATGCGGGAAACGAAGAGGAACCACTACCTATATACATGGTGGACACACCCAAAGAAGGCAATGGCGACGAGACAGCGGAGGATGACCCCTCCAAGAAGCAACCCAAGCGCCAACGTCAGCGGCGCCTCTCTAAGTCTCGCCAAAGCAAAAGCGGTGATACCGGCATAGGAGATAAGAGCACTCCGGACAGTGCCGAAGACGACAACAATCCCCTCCAGCAAGATTTAGAGGAGGAGGATGGAGAAGCCAGCCCTCCCGAGAGAGCGGCAGATGGAGAGGCGGAGGATGATAATTACATGCCTCCCTCCGAAGACGAGGCAAGCCTCGACGATGACGAATTTTTCGTGCTGGAGGATCCCGCCGAACAAGAGCGCTTCAAGCGCAGGCTTATAGCCACGGCAAATAGCCTTAAGAAAAAGCAGCAACAGCTTCAAGCTGATCAAGATTTGCTAGCTGACAGATGGACTGAAGTCCTTGCGGCCGAGGAATATGAACTCGAGCCCCCCTCCAAGAGTTACCCAAAGCGCTGGTTGCTACCCCGACTAGAGGAGGAAGCACTAAAACCTACATCTCCAGCATATGACACGGCTGATCGGCCACCTCGTGGCCACGACAGAGAGGCATTCCAACCAAAAACTCAGCCCGCACCCCGACGCCACTCAAATAAAAATGACAAGGCACGGGGAAACATGCTAGACCTGCGAGACTTATTGGAGGACAAAGCAAAACACGCAAGATCTACGGATCACGAGGGCGTGCCACTACACGAGACGATAACCGTCACGCCGGATACAGTAAAAGTAAATCCGGCCGGGCCGTACACAGCGGACAAGAATCATTCGAGCTGCATCGCGACATAGCCCACTACAGAGGCGCCACACACCCCATATGCTTCACAGACGAAGTAATGGATCACTAAATCCCAGAGGGTTTCAAACTCGTAAATATCGAATCATACGACAGCACAACAGATCCCGCGGTATGGATCGAGGACTTCCTCCTGCACATCCACATGGCCCGCGGTGACGATTTACACACCATCAAATACCCCCCACTCAAGCTCAAAGGACCAGCTCGGCATTGGCTCAATAGCCTGCCAGCAGAACCCATTGGATGTTGGGAAGATCTGGAAGTCGCATTCCTTGACAACTTCCAGGGCACTTAAGAGCAACCACTAGATGCTGATGACTTGAGCCACATAATTTAGCAGCCAGAGGAATCGGCCAGGCAATTCTGGACATGGTTCCTGACAAAGAAAAATGAAATCGTCGACTGTCCGGATGCAGAGGCCCTAGCAGCTTTTAAGCACAACATCCGCGACGAGTGGCTCGCCTGGCACCTTGGCCAGGAAAAGCCGAAATCTATGGCAGCCCTCACGACACTCATGACCCGCTTTTGCGCGGGAGAAGACAGTTGGCTGGCTCCCAGCAATAACATATCAAAGAACCATGGTACTTCAGGTACCAAGGATAGCAATGGCAGGTCACGTCGCAACAAACATAAGCGTCGCGTCAACAGTGACAATACCGAGGATACGACAGTCAATGCCGGATTCAGAGGCTCTAAACCCGGTCAGGGAAAAAGCCATTCAAAAGAAGCACTCCAGGCCCGTCTAGTTTGGACCGTATACTCGATCGCTCGTGCCAAATACATGACACCCCCGACAAGCCAGCCAACCACACCAACAGGGAATGTTGGGTGTTCAAGCAGGCCGGCAAGTTAAACACCGAAAACAAAGACAAGAGGCTACATAGCGATGACAAGGAAGAGCCCCAGCAGCCGAACACTGGAGGACAGAAGAGGTTCCCCCCCACAAGTGCGGACAGTGAACATGATATACGCAACCCACATCCCCAAGAGGGAGCGAAAGCGTGCGTTAAGGGACGTATATGCGTTGGAGCCAGTCGCCCCAAAGTTCAACCCATGGCCCTCCTGTCTGATCACCTTCAATCGCAGGGACCATCCCACTAGTATCCGTCATGGCGGATATGCCGCACTGGTCCTAGGCCCAATCATCGACGGATTTCACCTCACTCGAGTCCTTATGGACGGTGGCAGCAGCCTGAACCTGCTTTATTAGGACACGGTGCGCAAAATGGGTATAGACCCGTCAAGGATCAAACCCACAAGAACGACCTTTAAAGGCGTCATACCAGGTGTAGAGGCCCATTGCACAGGCTCAGTTACACTGGAAGTGGTCTTCGGATCCCCAGATAACTTCCGAAGCACGGAGTTAATCTTCGATATAGTCCTGTTCCGTAGTGGCTATCATGCACTGCTCGGGCGAACCGCATTTGCAAGATTCAACGCGGTACCACACTATGCATATCTCAAGCTCAAGATGCTAGGACCTCGGGGGGTCATCACAGTCAATGGAAACACATAGTGCTCTCTCCACGCGGAGGAGCACACTGCGGTCCTCGCAGCAGAAGCGCAAAGCAGCCTCTTAAGGCAATCCACCAGTTCGGCGATTAAAGACCCGGACACCTCCAAGTGCGCCCGGAGTAATCGGCAACAAGACCGCCTGGCACGTTCCGAGCTCACATAGCAATGCGGCCCCCACCCCAGTACCAGCCAAATGGTGAAATTTGTGCCACGCGTACATAATTACGCATTGAAAATACCATGGGCACAGGTGGGGAGGGGGCACGACTACAGCGCTCCCCAAGACGCGGCTCAATGGCACTAGGGGTTTCTCGCTTTGTTATTTTTCTCTCTTTCAGGACTTTAATCTCTGGAAACCTCATCCGGTAGTACGATTGCCGGACACACGATGCAACAACCAAGGAGGCAGAAAGCTACGTCGGACCATTGAACTCCCAGGTGGTCTCTGATAACGAGTGAAATACCTGCTTTAAATACCATTCTTCAGCTTGCCCTTGGAGGGGACATGTCAAATAGTCCTACTTTTTTTCTTATCGCACTACTTGTATCATTCTTCTTCGACGCACCTTTTTGAATAAATAATGCATAGCACTAGACTATTACCGCATTCTCTATTCTTCTTTTTTTATATATATGTTCATTCATGACATTCAGCACCCGTACACTCTGGTACGGCCAATACGCCAGGGGCTTAAACATACCCCATAATACGGCGTGAGAAGTCCAAACACTTTCGACAGTGCGGCACCCCGAACTTATAGCATTATATGCATCATCTCCGAATCATGTCTTGGGTCAATAGTTGGGTTTGCCCGACTCCCATGTTTTGGTACCTTACGTTCTGCTGTATCGGCTAAGGTAGCACTGGGAGAACTACTGCGATTGTGCTCCAGTTCAGCTGGGCTAAGCACCTCAGTAGAGAAAGCTAAAACTGACTGTCATGATAAGGCAAGAGCCGGTCGCTCTTCGAGAGGTCTCGAGTCCCTAAAGACTTATGCCGCTTATAATGTAGCACCCCGAATTAAGGGAGTCAGCTTTATCCGGCTTAAGGCGTATGTAGCACCCCGAATTTGGCCTTCCGAATACTAGGGGCTTCACCAAAATTTAAAATTATAGAATTCTATGGCTAAGTGAGAGTGATAAAGCATTATAGTCCGATTGCTTTGTTCGTTGAGCTGAGCACCTCCCTCGAAGGACCCAACAATGGTAAAAAGAGTGCTCAGATTTATCCTGAACACCCCAGCACTCGTGGCATGGGGGCAGAAGCTGACGACTGGCCATCTCTCAGATTCGATAAACAGCCGCACAGAAGGTAATATTTTAAATTCAAATAAGCGTTGCATAGCGCATATGAACAAGTTTTCATAATACAGGATCACACGAGCAAGTTCATTCAAATATTACATCCTTAGCACACTCGCCCGCCACACGACGGGCACCCTTCAGGACACCCTCATAATACATCTCAGGGTGGCGATGCTCCTTGCCCTGCGGCGGCCCCTCCTTCACCAGCTTCTCGGCGTCCATCTTGGCCCAGTGCACCTTCGCACGGGCAAAAGCCTGGCGTGCACCTTCGATGCAGACGGACCACTTTATGACCTCCAGCCGCGGGCAGGCATCTACAAGCCGCCTCACCAGGCCGAAGTAGCTGTTGGGAAGGGAGTCACTAGGCCACATCCGGACTATAAAGCCCCTCATGGCCTGTTCGGACGCCTTGTGCAACTCGACCAGTTGCTTCAGCTAGTCGCTCATAGGCACCGGGTGTTCGGTCCCAGTATACTGAGACCAGAACAACTTCTCCGTCGAGCTTCCCTCCTCGGCCTGGTAATACTTCACGGCATCCGACACGCTGCGGGGCAAATCTACGAATGCTCCTGGAGAGCTCCGGACTCGGGTAAGTAACAAGTAATTTACTTTCACATGCTTGCTTTGCATATTGAATGCCTTACCCGCCGCTATCTTCCTCACCGCCTCAATTTCCTGGAGGGCCTTTTGGGCTTCGGCCTTGGCATGCTTTGTGCTCTCGAGGGCCGCGGCAAGCTCGGACTCTCGCGTCTTCGAGTCAAGCTCCAAAGTCTCGTGTTTCTTCACGAGAGCCTGGAGCTCTTGCTGCACCTCGCCCACCCGTGCCTCTTGTCTCTCCTGCTCGGTGCACTCCTTGGCCGCTTTGTTTTCGGCCTCGGACAATGCTTGCTTCAGGGTCACCACTTCGGTCCTGGCCCCTGGCACATTCATGATGATCCTGTTAGTTCGCAACCACATTTTATTTTTTATATAAACAAGGTATTACTTACCCTTGTTCTCCTCGAGCTGCCTCTTGGCAAGGCTGAGCTCTTTCTTGGACCGCTCGAAGTCCTGCTTCAGTGCGGCGACCTCCGCAGTCAGTGCGGCAGAGGTCAATAGCGAAGCCTACATACGCATACAAACATACTTATATTAGACTCCTGCAGATATTATTCGATCCTCTATTCAGCTTTTCTTTGTGAACACCAAACAGAGCATCAGGGGCTACTATCTATGCGGTAATATTTTTCCTATATTTTAATACTTACCTCAAAGCCTGTTAGAAGGCTGGTACAGGCTTCAGTCGGTCCACTCTTGGCGGACTGAACCTTCTTGATCACCGCACTCAAAATAGTACGGTGCTCTTCATCGATGGAAGCGTTGCTAAGTGCTCCCAGCAGTTCGTCCGGTGCCTCTGGATGGACAGAAGTCACCGGCATGGATGGCTTACCCCTCTTGGAAGGGGGCCGCCTGCCCGAGTCCAGAACCACTGGAGGTTCTGGCGCAGTGTCCGGCTGCGGACTGAACTTGAAGCCCCTGGGAGCCTTGCTCCCTTTGCTCCTGGATTCCGGAAGGTCTCCTTGAGGCGCCTCCTGGACTGTCTCCCCCCGGCTCGGTGCCCCTTGAGACAGTACCTCGACGTTGTCCGTAGGGCCAGGAGTGGTGGCGATTGGAAGTGTATCACTATCCATGTCCGACGAGTCCAAGGAACCGTCCAACGATGATACGTCGATACGGGCTTGGGGTGGACTGCATAACCATATTCGACGTTAGGAGAAGCAGTGCAACAAAAGTATGCTATGAGTTACTCTGGTATACGAATACTTACGACTTCGCCAGGGGGCTTGGCCCTGAGCAACCACTCATCTTCGCCATCGGCGGCGGTGGTGGAATAGTCCGGAAGGAGAGTCCTTCCCTTCTTGGACCCTTCGGCCTCCCCGGTTGGGGCGGCCTTCCTTTTCTTGTCTCCCCCGGCTGGAGGGGGAGAGTCTTCGTCTTCCTTCTCTTCATTTTCACGGGAGAAGTGCACCTCGGAGTTATCGGACGATGAGTCCGATACCACCTTGCGCCGGGAACTCTTTCGGGTTCCCTTGGCCTTCTTGGTCTTATCCGGCACCTCATAAGGAGCCGGAGTCCACATCTCCGTCAGGAGAGCGTCCGCAGGGTCTTTGGGCAGAGGGGCCGGACAGTTAATCTACTCCGATGTCTCCACCCATTCCTGTCAAAGGCATGGGAGCTCAGACCCCGCACATGTTTAAGCTATGGGAAATAAATACCCTATGTACAGAACTTACCGAATGCGCATGGCGCTTTGCCCTTAGCCCGCGGTACTCGGTAAGAGAAGGAGGGACCTCGGCACCTTTGAACAGCACCTTTCAGACGTCCTTATGCGTCGTGTCGAAGAGGTCACCTAGAGGGTCGAACTACCATAAGTTGAAAGCTCGTTGTTGACACGGGAGCATCCGGCGGAAGAGCATGACCTGGACTATGTTGACAAGCTTAAGTTTCTTGCTTGTCATGTGCCGGATACACTTCTTGAGTCCGTCCAGCTCCACCGAAGAGCCCCAAGACAAGCCCTTCTCCTTCTAGGAAGTGAGCCGCGTGGGGACTCCGGATCAAAACTCGGGGTCCGCCACCCAGTTGGTGCCGCGCGGCTCGGTGATGTAGAACCACCCCGATTGCCACACCTTTACGGTCTCCACGAAGGAGCCCTCGAGCCATGTAAAGTTGGGCATTTTTCCCACCATGGCTCCGCCGCATTCCGCTTGTTGGCCGCCTACTACCTTCGGCTTGATATTGAAGGTCTTTAGCCATGGGCAGAAGTGGGGTCGGATGCGGAGGAAAGCCTTCCACACGACGATAAACACCGAGATGTTGAGGATGAAATTCGGGGCCAGATCATCGAAGTCCAGCCCATAATAGAACATGAGGCCGCAGACGAATGGATGGAGGGGAAACCCCAGTCCACAGACGAAGTGGGGAAGGAAAACCACCCTTTTGTGAGGTTCCGGGGTAGGGACGATCTGCCCTGAGGCTGCCAGCGGTGCGAGATATCCGGCGCTAAGTATCCAACTCCACGTAACTTTTTAATGTGTCCCTCCGTGACGGAGGAGGCCATCCACTTGCCTCCCGCTCCAGACATGTTTGGAGAGAGTTGAGGAGAAGGATGTGGACTTGGGCGCTGGAGCTCGAGTGCGCGAGAATGGATGAGCAAGGAGGAAGAAGGCGTGGGTAGAAAAAGGTGAGATCTTATCCCTTTATAAGGGCGGACTATACTGTGCGCCCCCACTAGCCTGGTAAAACTCGCTTATCCCCCAAGCGCCGTAATTGATGGCGCAGTTGGGTTACCCACGTCCGTATTGATGAGAATCCCGCAATAAGGGGAACACGATCTCTGCTTTGACAAGAAGTGTCAAGAAACCACCTCGCGTTATGTGCGGGGCTGGTTAAAGGAAAACGGTTCAAATAATTACAGGGCTGTGGCATGATGTCATGATGCCAAAACGTGTCAGCAGATTAGATTTGTGGAAATATTATTCTCTCTATGGTGGTATGTGGAACTTATTTTGAAGGGTCGGACACTATCCTTGTATTCAAACTCTTCCGTGGTGTATTCGGAGGAGGAACCCGCCTCGCAATGCCGAAGACAATACTGCGCGCCGGACTCATCGTCATTGAAGCCTGGTTCAGGGGCTACTGAGGGTGTCCTGGATTAGGGGGGTCTCCGGACAGCCGGATTATATCCTTTGGCCGGACTGTTGGACTATGAAGATACGAGATTGAAGACTTCGTCTCGTGTCCCGATGAGACTCTACTTGGCGTGGAAGGCAAGCTAGGCAATACGGATATGGATATCTCCTCCTACAGTTCGGGACCCCCTACCCGAGATCCACCGGTTTTGACACCGACAGCAAGCTAGACACCATATGAAAGATGCAACCAATATCACTCTGCCAAGTTCAAACTGTATGGCGTTTCAACAAATTAGAAGCAGTACATGCTAGAAATCATACGCAAGACACAACCAATATCACAGTGGCGACTTAAAGGTGCCTTATCATAAGTGACTCATGTGGGATATGCAAGAATAGTAGTCTGATGTAGAAACAGGAACACATGTCATATTCACAGGCATTATGTGTAAAGTAAGCAGACGCAATTCAATAAAGTTAGAAGCAATACAAGCTAGACATCATACGCAACATGCAACCACATATAATAGTGCCAAGTTAGAGCAAGCACCTGTGATGGTGGAGTAGGGGAGATGTGCTCATCATATACACAGCTATGTGGACTGTCTAGCCTTGCGTTGTCTTGCGAATCTTGTTGGGAGGATGGCGGAGTAGAATCTATAGAGAACCTCCGTTTCAGTTGCTCGGAAGGACCACCATCATCCAGTGCCTTGCCAATTTCCTTCAGCTTTATTGATTTTGCATTGTGAGGTCATACCGACAAGAAAAAGGAATATCATTCGCTCTTCAGAACTCATTCATGCATGATACTAACGAACACTACTCTGATGAAAGGCAAAGTCATGATACGAGGATGGAATATGTACAAAAAATGGATGGCTTGACATATTCACACCTATTATGTGGTAACTAAGAAGAAGGCACTTCAACAAATTAGAAACACTACAAGACACCATATGGAAGGTGTAATCAATATCACTCTGCTAAGTCAAAACTGTCTCGTCATAGGTGGCGTTCATCATATTAGAAGCAATACATGCTAGAAATCATATTCAAGACGCAAACCAATATCACACTGCCAACTTAAAGGTGTCCCATCATAAGTGACTGATGCAGGATACACAAGAAGAGTAGTTTCATGTAAGAACATGGTGTGATAGACAAATATAGTATCATGTGTAAGCTAAGCCGATGCAGTTTACACTAATTAGGAGCAATACGAGCTAGACACCATATGCAACATGCAACCAGATATCACACTACCAAGTTAGAGCAAGCACCTTGGATGGTGGAGTAGGGGAGTGGAGACTTGGACCTTGTAATGAATTATCAGTACAAGGAGAATCGGTACATATGCTTCGTTTACGTTGCTGTTGAGGACCACCATCATCTCCTTCCTTACTCTTTTCCTTCCTATTTCTTGATTTTACCTTGTCAAGTCAAACCCACAAGAAAAAGGAATAAAATTTGCTCTTCAGAACTCATTGATGCATGATACTGACGAACACTACTTTCATGTAAGGCAGCCGCATGATAGGAGGATGGAATATGTATGAAAAACAGGACGGCATGACATATTGACATGTATGATGTATAAAGTGTAAACTAAGCACAAGGTGCTTGAACTTGTTAGAATCGATGCAAGCTAGAAACCATATGAAAGATGAAACCAATATCACTTTGCCAAATTAAAAGGGTGCCCTAACAAATGTATTTGACCAAATTAGAAGCAATACATGGCAACAAGCTAGAAATAATATGCAATATGCAACAAATAAAGGTGACTCATCATAAGTGATTGATGCAGGATACAGAAGAGAGGTAGTTTCATGTAAGAACAAGGTTAACACATAGATGTATTGTGTACCAAAAATAGGAAGGCATGTCATATTCACAGGTATAGTGTGTAAACTAAGTAGATGCAATTTACCCTAATTAGAAGCATTACAAGCTAGATACCGTATGCAACATGCAACCACATATCACACTGCAAAGTTAGAGCAAGCACCTGTGATGGTGGTGTAGGGGAAGTGCGGTCTTCAGGTACAGAGCTACGTCCAATATCTTCATTTAGGCTTGTTGTTTCTTGAGAATCATGTGGGGAGGATGAAATTGCATTCTTTATAAGAGTATTGCATCTCATATTAACCCACGCGCGTGGCTGTCTCATCATGAGCGATAGACACAGGATACACAAGAACAGTAGTTTCATGTAAGAACATGGTGTGACAGGCAGATGTAGTATGTACCAAAAACAGGAAGGCGTGTCATATTCACATGTATAATGTGTAAGCTAAGGAGATGCAATTTAACAAATTAGGAGCGTTGATGAGGGATACACAAGAAAAGTAGTTTGATGTAAGAACATGGTTAATAGAAAGACGTAGTATGTACCAACAATAGGAAGGCATGTCATATTCACAGGTATAATGTGTTAACTAAGCAGATGCAATTTACCCTAATTAGAAGCATTGCAAGGTAGACACCATATGCAACATGCAACCACATATCACACTGCCAAGTAAGAGCAAGCACCTGCGATGGTGGTGTGGGGGGATTGCGGTGATCAACTAGAGAGCTACGTTGAATATCTTCATTTAGCCTTGCTGTTTCTTGAGAATCATGTGGGGAGGATGACACTGTACTCTTTAAACGAGTAGGGCGTCTCACAGTAACCCACTCGGGTGACTGTCTCATGATAAGTGATTGACGAGGGATACAAAAGAGCATTAGTTTGATGTACGAACATGGTTAATAGACATATGTAGTATGATTCAAAAGCAGGAAGGCATGTCATTATCAAAGGTATAATGTGTAAAGTAAGAAGATGCAATTTAACCAAATTGGAAGCAATACAAGCTAGACACCATATGCAACATGCAACCTCATTTGACAGCGTGAAGTTAAAGCAAGCACCAGGGATGGTTGTGTGTGGCAATTGAGATCATCAACTGCAGAGCTATGTTTACTGTCTCCAACTGCTGACACTGCACCCATTAGAGCGCTGAAACGCTTAGTGCTTATCTTCGAATTACACTGGAGCGACTTCTGTGTTTTCTTTTCTGCATTCATCAACACTACGGTAGAGTCTGAAATACCCATGCATAAAAAAACAATAGTGTGAGTATGGGTGAAGTGTGTGCACAATTAGTACAGTGTAAAGGTAGCAGATAGCAGGTCGGTGAGAAATAAATGACGGGAGACATATGATAGCTCTACAACATGCATGGCACACTAAATTACTATAGGATTCTATGAAAATAACAGTCGACTGAAAGCAAATAGGTCAATCCATTTTTCCTGCACCGTCCGATGTACAAAGAATGGGCATATCGCCTTCATCTACCTCCAGCCAGTCAATGTTGACGATCTTCCTCAAAACACCAGCGGCCACCGGCCCAGTATTCCTCCCCTGCCTGCGCCCTCCCCTCGAGCTCACCGCACCGCCGTGCTTGGCACCCCCCGGCCATCCATTGAAGCCCCGCCGACCTCCAGATCAGGCGCAAGCAGCTCCTGCGCCCCACACCCCTATGATAGACATCGATGCGCCGCTTCCTGGGGAACAGGCGGGCTAGGTTCTCCGCGCGCCTAAGCGGGTGCTGCTTCTTTTAATTGCGGTTCGACTAACCCTGAATTGAAATCCAAGCGGGCTACTGACCTCTAGCAAAGGTGAAATAGTAAAAGGGAGGAAACCTTGTGCATTTAGTATCACAAAGAAGATGCAGTAAGAAGCACTCAAATAGTTTCTTTCATGGGATGAATACAGTGTGAGCAGAGACGTAAGATTTGCACGAATAAGGGAAGAGGAGTACCTCTTTCTGCTAGCAGTGTTGTGTCCTCCTTCTATTTTTCCTATGATCTTCTTGTTGTTCGTCGGAAGCCAGAAGTTGTGGAGGACGGTGCAGCCTTGGACGAACCCATGGCCAAGTTGTTGAGTGTGGTGCGGTGGCCGTTTGTCGGCGACGGGGAAGCAGATCCGAGGCGGCGAACGACGGCGTAGCGGGAACAGCTCCGGTGCGGTGGACGGTTGCGATAGTGGAGCCGTAGCAGTGAGGCGCAGGACGGCGTGGTCGGGCTGGTTCTGGTACGGCGCACATCGGTGTCGGTGTCGTGTAGGCAGCTCTGCCTCGGCTTCAGCTACTAAGTCCTTGAGGGCGTTGCGGTTGCGGTTGCGTTGGACGACGATGTCGGGGTACCGGCTCCGGCATGATGGAGGAGGGTGGCGGTGGATTGGCCGCTATGAGGTGGAGGACAGAGGAGGCTGGGGTTTTGCGGCTGGTGGAGAGGGCATTTTCACGCCCACGGAGTATGAATGGGGAAACGGAGGGAGGCGGGGAACTAAGGGGGAACAATGTTTCAGTTTGATACGCGCTTGTTTGAAATTTGGGGAAAGTTACAAACTTTGCCCCCATCTAAAATTTCGGACGTATTGCAGGTTGGGGGTAGGACAGTCATGTCAGGTGTCCCAAATGTGGGCGGGATATATTTCGGCCGAGTGCATGGGTAGGCGCCCACGGCGTATGAGTGCTTCTCGGAGGCGGTTGAGATTGGCGTCTTGGTGAAGTTACAAACCTACCCCGGTTTAGACCTTTGGACATCGGGCCGATAGGCTACACGGGCCAGAGTCAGGACAGTAATTTCCTACCACCAAAACATTAGTCTCATGCGGTTTCGGGTGACCAGAGGCCTATTTGGCTCTTCGTTCAATATTTGGGAGCAGAAGCATTAACGTTTTCGGTTCTCTTGAATTGAACTTTCAGAATTTGTCAAACTTCACAAATCTTTACTCTTGAAAATCCTAAAGCTATGATTATTTTGGAATGGAGGGGGTACATTTGAATATACATTGTACACGAGTATATATTAAAAAATATGCAACTTACCTCAGTTCATGCATGGTTCCAGATATAATCTCCTTGGATGCAAAAAAAAGTTAGATATGCGTATGAATATATATAGCATGTTCAAACTCACAACAAAGATTGATGCCCCCTTTTACATCTGATTTACAAATGCCATTATCTCGGGTTCAATTAGATGAATGCACTTCCTATGAATTCGAATCTTTGAAACCCCCTTTATGTTGAATTCGACATGTATTCTATTTCGTAGCTAGCAATTTGAAATGTATCCATGCAAGGGACAAATGTATAAAGTGCTTCACACTAACAACATGGAGTGCACTAATTAATGTTTATATATGAATTGCAAAAGCATCCATTGCTTGTATTTGAAACCGCTCTCATTCTATGGATCGATAATATGAAATAAACACATGCACATGCTAGAATTCAATAGAGTATGGGTCTCTGATAGACCGATTTTTGTCCATAAGCAATTTGCAAAATTCATGATCTCATCCAAAAATAATAATGCCATTTATATTTTAATTTAATGCGTAGAACCGCCTTTTACACGTAGATGCACTATGCCTCGCCATGTTCTCACAAACGCGTTATATATCTCTCTATCTAACGGATAAGTGCACGCACTTTATATGCATCGGCATTTCTCTTTCACACATGCTCACAATCTCTCTCAGGGTGTCGGGGTGTCTCACGCACATGCTATCTCTGTTTCTCTCTCTCTCTCTCTCTCTCTCTCTCTTTCTGACTACTATGTACCACTCTTTTCACTAATCTCAGTTGGAAAACACTATTTCTCTCACATGCATATATACACATGCACGGTCCCTACTAGCCCTTTATACGCACATATATGTGCCTACGTATGTCCCGCATGCACATTATCTTTAGGCCTCTC
>NC_041384.1:239535220-239536634 GCF_002162155.2 Triticum dicoccoides | reverse complement strand
TATGATTTCCTCATATCATTCGGTAGGATATCCCTGGCTGTTAGGATGGATGGTAATACGAGGCAAAGGTTTACCCTAGTTCGGATCGGACCCTTGCAGTTGAAGAAAGAGCCTACTCCTGGTACTGTATATTAGTGATAGGGGTGTGTACAAAGTACATGTGAATAGCAGGCATTGTGTGTGTATACTATAGATGAACTAGCCCCCAAGCTTGTATAACATACTAAGGGCCTAGGGTTACAAATCATATATAGTCGGCATATCACCAGTGGGGATAGAGTCCTCCGCAAATTTGGTAGCTTCGTGTTGTATGCCGAGTCCTCCACATGGGTCTTCGTATAACACGTCTCGGTCCAACCTATATGTGGCGCAGGATGGAACCGACCCATGAGTCTTCATGTTGACCCACCACAAATAGAAATGATGTGCCCACCACACCACACACGCAATCGTCCACTAAGAAAATAAGCATATACAATAGTACAACGGTATCTAGCTCACGATACATCTCCATATTTTGTTGATGACACTGAAGGACTTTGCATTTGATGCATGCTCTTTATTTTGTTGACGACACTTACGGTCATTGTATTTGAAACGAAAGCATGATATGGTCACTGGACTTCAGAATAAGCTCATCACGGTCACCACATACATTTTGTCATGCTAACCAACATGTGGTTGGATGGTTAGAGGACAGTGGTTTCTCGAGCCCACCAAGGTTAAAGTCCCGGTGCTCGCATTTATCTTATGTTAATTTTAGTATTTTCCAGCAATGTACATTCAGTGGGAGGATACGTTCCACTCGACTATGAGGCACCTATGGCGACTTCGTAAAATCTCAAGATCATATATGCTGGCCCACTCTCTCGAAGGTGCTCATAGGGGTATGGTTCGCGTGTGTGCGCTTATAGCAGTGAGTGCTTGCGCGTATATATGAGCCCTTGCGTCTGCACCGTGTTAAACAAATACATATCATGACTATATGGTCACTGGCTCACCCGTACAACTCCGTATTTATTGATGACACAATCAATTGACCAGTCAAACGTTCCACGCGGCGCAACTAGTGTTGCACCATCGGGGCGCGTAACCGTGGGGCCCACCTATCAGCCCGTATACGAAAGAAAGAAATGGTGGTTTGAGTCTGTACTGTGCTAATAAAATAGGAGTACATTTTAGGGTGATCATACGGTCACTGGCTCACCATACAGCTCCGTAATTTGTTGATAACACGATCAATTGACCAGTCAAATGGTCCACATTCAGCAACGCACATTACCATAGGGCCCACCCATCAGCGCGTATATGAAGGACATAAATGGTAATAAATTAGTGGTCGGTGGGTATTTGAAGTCATGAGAACTCTGGTTGGCAGTCACTGGCGGTTGGGGGCGTTCATTAGGCGGTGGGT